>NW_026623472.1:720128-757628 GCF_030028575.1 Malurus melanocephalus | reverse complement strand
GTGCTGGCACACGCTGATGTTTGCCCCAGGCCTGGCAGGGCAGAGCCTCGCTGGGGCCAGGCAGGGCAGCAGAAGGCGTGGRTATCCTCTGAGGGGACACCCAGCAAGGCTTGTCCTCTGCAAAGGGATGTTGATGCAGCAGATGAGGTGTTTTTTTTCTGCAAGGACACGACATCCTTTCAAAAAGTAGCAAATGCWTTCTGCAAGTTATTCAGTTACAGGTTCCAAACTCCCAAACTACACAAATCTCCTGAGAAAATGCAAGTCAGTCAGAGAGGAATCTTGGAGCCACTTCAAACGTTTTGCCAATAATTCATGCAATGAGATTAAAAAAGCCATTTCTTCCTTTGCCAAGTACACAGAGAGCAGAGTGTTCTCTATTGTGTAGGAACATCACAGCATGTAGCATTTGACAAGGAAAGGTCACTGGGGAGGGGCCACAACTCCTTTTTTAAGAGGTTGCTACCGTTGTCCTTTAGAAAAACTGGTTTTACTCTGTAGCAAAGGCCATAATTGAATGCCCAGCTAACAGGGCTGAAATACCTGCCTGTGGTTTCATTTAAAGATACGCTATTGGAGAGTTCTCTGCTATTTATCCAACCTGGGGCCAGTTGTTTAGTAGGTAAATCAGCATGGATTTATYACATCTGAGTATTTCAGTGCTGTACTCCACACTGCAGCACAGAAAAAATACCAGGAAACAGAAATAAGATGAGAGTAGAGGGTCAGGTTCAAAGGAGTCTGAGGGTATAATGTACCTGATTTCCCCACACTTCAAGGACCATATTGCATCTTCTTCAAGGGATTAAGAAAACTACTGGGATCTAGCCCTTAGTGTGATGCAGTAGTACAAGGAAACAGAGAAATAGGAGCCCCAAGGAAATGGCCCCAATCTGCTTCTCTTACACTGACAGGTGGAAGAGGAGCAAATTCCAGCCATGGTAGATCATCAAGTCTTCCCTAGATGATCTATCACTCCCCTCATTCTCCAACACAACAGTTGTGGCCCCACAAAAATCCAGCCACAGCAAACAGGCAACAGACRCAACAGAAAGGAGTTCTCTGGAAAACCTCTGAAAACAGTTTGCTAAATCTAGTGTTAAGATATAGGATGGAATAGGAGGCTTCAAAATACCATTGGAAATTTTTGGCAAAAAGCCACTGTGGTGTAAGTACAGCTCCTGAGGCAACACAATGAAAATACAGATCCAAAATCCCCTCCCACTGTAATAAAATTGGAGCCATTTCATCATGACCGATTTCATTGTGTCATTATCAATTTATCCCATGTAAAGTGAGAGATGACCCTCAGCCCACAGGGAATTTAGAAAACGCTACAGGAGTGTGAGGAGCATATCGGGGGGCTCTGAAAATACCACCAGAATCTGTCTGCAGAAATCCCCYGGCAATCTCAGGCACAGACCATCCTCACAGTGAGACACAATAGCGGGACAAAGCCGGGCAGCAGGGCTATTAGAGGATCTGTGGAAGTAAGAATGCAGGAAATACCAGGCTGTCCAGCCAGTGGTCTGCCTAAACCCATAACCTGTCTCCAACAGTGACTGTAATTCAGAAAAAAACCCCAAACTCTGCAAGAGGTAATTATATAACAAGGTACAAGTAACAAGATTTTCATGCAACTTCCTCCCAAGCACTGGCAGTTTCCAGCTGGCTCYCCCACAGAGCAAATCCCATCCCAGAGCTGACTGTACCTTTATAATTCAGGATTTCCTCATGATCTGCGTGAAACAGTCCGTCTCTTTTTGTATCTTTCMAAGATCATGGCCTCATCAAATCGTTGTGCTGCAGAGTTTCATCACTAACAGTGGACTGGGTTGAAATAAAAAAGCAAAAAATTATTTTTTCTACCAGTGGTGAGTTACTGCTAATTCAATTTCAGTGGCTGCCAATCACTGATTTCTAGAGAGGGCCATGAAAGGCTACTTGTTTTGTTACCAAGCAGACAGAAGGCATTCTGGTAGTTGTTAAAGAGTTTCTAGGAAATGGCAGGAGGATTAGAAACCCCTATAGCAATAGCAGGATGACTTCCATTTGTGTGTGTCTGTGGAGGGACAGCCGGGTGACTCCAGTTGACAGTATGATCCCCTGGCTTGTAGGGAAGGTTTGTTTGCCTCATAGCTGCAAACACAATTAAAGGGTGGAATTTGTTCTCACTTGTAAACCTAATGAGCTGGGCTAATGCAGGGGTGCCAGTAAATCCCATTAASTTCTCTGATAGTTACAAAAGAGCCACTTCTTCACCTGAATCACTGCAGCTTGCCCAAGTCCCACAAACAGATGTTGGTGTTTCGCCAACATCCGAGCACCCTGCCCACTGCAGCTCACATCGTTTCATCATGGGTCATTGTGGAAATCCCCAGTGGAAACATTCATGATTATATCGTGGGCATTGACTGAGACTCCTGGGAGACAGAAATCAGATCCTCCATTAAAATTTATAATTTTCACCTTCATAAGAACTTCCTTAAGATGCATTGCAGTGAAAGAAGATATTACAGGACCATTCATAAAATCTGTAATATGATGTCCAATTTCTAAAGGTACGTGGTGGCAAAGTCTGCCCATGCAGCCAATGAAATTTTAATGTTTATGGCATGTACTTGTCACTGCTGGCCAGCAAATTCCAAAGGCAAAACACGCCAAGAATTCCAGGATTTTACTTCATGACAAAATTTTAAAAAGCTCCGATGGTAGCTTGTGACATGCTACAAAATGGCAAAAGGATCAGACCTAGAATAGAGATTATGAAGTGAAGAGTGGATGAGGAAAGCCCAAAGAAATACAAAGGGTCTGTCTTTGTTTTTGTATCTGTTGAATACAGCCTGGTGGCTCCAGCAGGTTGTGGGACCTCAGTGCACACAGGGAAGGACTTGCAGGACTCTTGGAAGATACCATTTATTATTCAGCTGGAAACACAGTTAACGCCAGTGGGATTTGGTYTCCCTCATAAATGTGAACAATTTTTACTTAGAGCAGTCAAGTGGCCAAGGGCTCCTTCAGCCTGTGGGACTACAGAGTACAGTTTTAAGCAGTTTTATTAACTTTAGTTTAAATCACTTCCAGTACTGATCCCCCTAAAGATCAAAGCTGCTCCATCATTTATACCTGGCAGGCAGTAAAATCCTTACGTAAATCTGTAAGTCCCCTTGTTAAGTTTAACATTCATCACTTAACACCACTCAGCAGCCAACCAGGGAAGAGTGTTCCTGCCAGGCCCAGCCAGTCCCATCTGCATCTTTGCAGCAAGGATCCAAGGCTACAGAAAACGAGCCAAAGGCTGTGCCCRATATCTGCTCCTGCAAAAGACACAGATGGGAGACGGCCCTGGGAGAGCACATCTCTGCTCCCCGTTTCATCTGTGCCCCCACAGTGGCTATGTCTGAAYTCCTTAAGTTACTAGGAAATCTCAGAGAGCTACAGAAAACATTTTGTGCTTAATGATGCCTTCTTGGACCACAGTGTCATCAGACACTACCACGTCCTGCTAATGAGCTTCTCTCTGTGCAGTTGTGGAGCTGCACTGAGCTGAACTCTCCCCATAGGACGGCACGGCATGAACTGGCAGATTAAACTTTCCACTGGACCAGGGACAGTTGCAAGGCACTGGGATGGCATCCAACTTCAGCTAAGTGGAGTAGGGATTGAGAACATGAATTTATAACCAGCAACCATCAATGAGGCGTAGGGAGCCATGTGTACAGCATACACTTGGGGAAGACTAGGACTGGGGAAGAGCTGATTTCACCTAATGTAGGGCAGACAGGACATGAAAGGCCGTATCCATCCACTAGAAAGGAGTGTAGGAAAACACAGAGGCAAGRCCATAATGACTTTAAAAAAAGGTCAGAAAACAGGTATGTCTGACTAATACTTGAAAGCAATGCTTCCCCTCTTTGGATTTAGCAAATACATCCTGGTAAGCCAAGGATGCTGAGAAGGAGATCCAGCAGCCATAGGCAGGGGCTGTAGTAGCAATAAGGTAAATGGTCCATCCCTGAGAGATGACAAGTCTGGAATGCAAACTGTGAAGGGAGCAACGAACGACAGTGATCTTTACAGAGTGTAGCAGCAGGAACTACACAAGATAACAAGAGAAGAACTGTAAGATGGAGAGATGGATATCATCCAGAAGAAAACCAGTTACCTCACTCAACAGTTTCCATTCTGCTTGGACTGGTACAAGTACAGACTCTCTGCTTTGAGATGTGCCAAGCCTTTTTTTGAKAAACACTTTTCCTTGAAGTTTCCTTTTCTTTTCATGTCTCACTTTCCCCTTCCTTCCTCTCTCCCACTCCCTGCCTCCCTCCAGGCAGAGATATGTTTCTCTCAGCTGCTTCTGCGCCTGTGACTTTACTGCACGGGGGAAGTCAGTCCGGAAGGTCACCTCTTTCATCAAGTATTCTATTTGCATCCAAAATTGTATGTACATGAAAAATGTGGTCGTGTGTTGCACCTAGCTGCAGACGCAGATGAAATTCTGTGGAAAGCCTGATGCACACTAACCTTTGCAGATGGTGCAGCTATTGCTGAAAAATGGATTGCTTAATAAAGCATATCATCCGACATATTTGCTGCTTGGCTAGCCAAATAGAAGTTGTTTTTTGCACAAATTTCCTTGTCAAATTTGTCAATGTTCATGTCATTTTTGCTTTAGGTCACAGAGCAAGGTGCAAATTCTTGGCATCTTTACTAGTTGCAAGCCAATTTTGGCTATTTCTAACAATGAAGTGAATTTCTCTGAGGATAAGACACTCGCTTTATGGGGAGGAAAGGAAAACAGCAGGAAGYGGAAATTTTTTTCTGGGATTTTTTGTTTTGTTCCTTTTTCTTTTCTTTTTTCTCTTTCCTTCTGAGGGATAATGTTTGCATTCTTTTATGAACCTTGTTAATTCACAGCAGAATGAGGCCTTTTAGCCTGTTAAATCATTTMTTTTGCTTGACTATTTGGTGCACACAGAGATTTATTTTCACTGGTGTACAGAGAATGTATCCCTTTGTGCAGGAAAACTTGCAAGAGGAGAAAAATCCATTCCTTTGGCATTCTCAGATGTAAAAGTCAAGGGATTCTCCCCTTCCGACTGTCTGCTAGAAGAGTAATGTTTTTAAACCTCACAACCTTTTAGACTAAAAGCAACATAAAGTATGTGTTATTGTTTACTCTTCTACCTGTGCTATATCCTTTGGCTCTGCCTACAGACACATCCTGTTCCCYGCTAAGAAGCAGGATTTTCAAGCCTGTTCCCTTTTTCCTGGGTTTCAGACCTTTTTGCCACATGGTGCCTTCCCAGACATAGTCATCACAAGCTGCTCCACTCAGAAGCAGAAGTGAAGATTGACATTTCCATGTTTGCTACGATAACAACCTCAGCAGGGGCAGTTTTTAAAAATGCACTGCACTGCCTTGAGGAAACAGCACCAGCCTCAGGCACTGGGGCACAGTTCATCAGGGGAACATGGGCATGAAAGCAAATATGGTGCATGTGTGAAAGAGCTGGAGCCCCATTCAAGCCCTTCCTCCACACCAAATCAGGTCACAGGGAAGAGGACACTTCTGGGCCTTGAATATCTGCTCCTTCAGTGGTGCTGCATGCAGTGTTGGCAGCACCCACTTTGGGGTACAGAGCTCCACACCCAGCCATCCACCTCAAAATACCACCAGGAGGGCTGCAATTTTGGTGTCACTCCTGCTATTTAGTTTTCATTTCCATTTTTGTTTAGTAACTCACTGGACATGGTATTTTCCATTTATTGRTAACAGATGCATTCCTCTCTGGGCTGTGCTGTACTCCTGCAGCAATTACCTTTCTCTTTGGAGGATTAATTTCTCCCTTTATTCCCACCCTGCACAAAGTCCTTTATCACACATACCTTTTCCAAAGATGCCCCATTTGCCAAGTGTATCCTCCAGTGATCTATTCCTATAAAAAGAGGACTTTGTTGCAGGACATAGGCATTTGACATAATCCCATTTGCCTCCCAAATAAGATACCCCTTCAGAAAGAACATTCTTCTGCAAGGAACATTTTGTTTACAAGGTTTATTTTKTTAGCAGGTGTATTCCCACTAGTAACTTTTCCACTGCACCATTTTTTTTAAAAGGTCTTGTTTGGTAGCCAGATAGCCGAGACTGCCTGTGATAAAGCCAGCACAAGTGATTAATAGCAAAGTCTCTGCCATTTTATTATTAATAGCAGTGTGTTGACTCAATTAAATCCAGCCTGCTTTTTTTGGCAGGCCTTCGCAATTATACATATCATTATGGGCTGCAGCCCAAATGCATCCTGGGAGTAGACCAGAACTCCACATTAACTTTTTCTGGCGCTCTCTTTGCAGGTTGGCCACTGTAACATGTGGGCTATAACCAATCCAGGCTGCTTCAGGGATGGCAGAATACAGGAAGAAGGACAAATGGTGGAGGTGAGGATCACACCTAGAAAGGGCACGCTCCCCTACAGCCAYAAACAGCCTGGCACGGATGTCCTGTATCCACCCCTCCACAATGAACCCCATAAAAACAATGTAATCTGTCTGGACAGTACCTGTTACCAGCAGGGGTGATTTCCAGCWCACTGAGGGGTGTGTTCAGTAATCCCTTCCAAAACAGATTTGYGAGCAGCTTGCTCTGGCTTGAAGAGGTACTGAACTGAGGTTCAACCCTTTATTTTGAGAAAGGCTCCAGCAGATTGTGTTTCCTGGTGGTGAGAGACWGATCTCCTAGTAAAGCTGGAATATCCTAAACTCAAAGTACCCCAAAGCATGCAGTAGGCATATTTTAGTGCCAAAAAAACTTGCTGCTACTTTTTGAAAAATCCCAACTAGCCTGTTGGGAGGCCCAGTCATGGGCCTAAGGCTAGGACCAAGTTAAATTCTCAGCACTGATAATGGATTCCATGTATGTTTCCAAGTGATTCTATTTATACAAAGTCCTGAGGCATTTTCTGTAGCCTTCAAACTCAAGAGATCCATGAGTTACTCAAATTACTTATTATYTGGGGACACCAAGCTTGAGTGCCTAAATGGTCAGCAGAGATGCACAGACAAGGGTAGGTTGCCTTACCTTGAATTTTGAAGAAAGGTRGAGTCTGGGGACCCTGAACAGCTGGTGAAATGAAGTCCTGTGGTTTTCTCACAGCCTTACGAGATAGCTCGTCCATAAATTGATGTCCTGTTAATCATGGGAGAAAGCTCCTTTTGGACCTGAATCTCATCAGACTTGTACATGAAGCACCTAGCACAAAGAGAGTTTGAYCTGAATTGTACGCCTTGCCATCACTCAGCAAATCACAACATGAARTGCTGGAGGAACAGCCAGGTCTGGSCCCTTCCAAAAGCAGCAGATGCTGATCAGAAGCACTGACCCATCACTGTCCTTTGCAGACTGGGTGGGCTTTATCTTCCTGCAACCTGCTAACAAGAACAGGCAATGGCAGTGATACCCTCTAGCATGCATATGATCTATGATACCTCTYACTATGACTGCTGGATTTTTCTTCCCAAGCCCACTGCTCTTTGCAGCTGTAGATCTGGATTCTTCTCTCCAATGAAGCCTGGAAATGTCCCACCTTCCTGTAGGCACAAAGGACACCACCTTTCACCTGTGGCGTTAGACCGCAGCTGAAGCCCCACAAAAATGAAGAGGTGCTGTCTCCCACTGCCTCGACACAGGGAGCTTTGCAGCTGAGGGCTCTTTCCAGCTTGTGCCACTCCATCCTTTAGAAGCCCATTAAGACAGGAGGGCACACTCTGCTTTCCATCCCAGCTTGGCCTKTCTCCATCCCTGTCATCCATCTGCTTTATTTGTTGGCATCAGGCAGTCCACAGCTGTGGGGCTTTTGCTAAGCAGGGTGGAAGAGTTTAAGTGCTTGGCCTATAATCTCCTCCCAGTGCCTACAAAGGCTTTCTGGAAATAATTCTGCTGCTGGACAAGGGAGCGCAGAGGAGCTCTGCTGTCTATATTCCCCTGTAGAGCTCTCAGAAGTGCAGAGAGGACTTTGTTAGTGCCCAGCTCTTGTGAGTGATGGAGCTGTRGCTGCAGAGTGGCACTGCAGCACTGAATGGAGGTGACAGACCACACATCTCCCACAGGTCTATAGATCCAACAGATCCTCAAGAAAAGTTCCCCTCTCCACTCTGTGCAGATGCTTAGCTCTAGAAGCTGTCCCAAACAAGGAAATATCAAACTGGCACCCACTACTGAGTTTTCCTTGGTGAAGGGGAGCATGTTTTGCTATTTCTACAGACTCAGTTGGTGGTGGTTTCCCAGTATCTCCTCCCTTGCCTCTTCCATCCCAGAAGGTGGATTTGCCAACCCAAGGCCAAGCTCTGGAAAACTCTCACTCCCTTTCTGAAAATCWAAGTACAACTTACAACAATTGCTTCCCTGAGGAACCTCAGCAACATAAGCAAATGCCACTTGAGACAACACTGAATTTAACTACCCTCAGTGTGTCTGGGAAAGACCCAGGGAATTCCATCTTGTTCTAGAAATGGGACTACTGACTTCCAGTGTGATGTCAGCAGTGCCCTCACTTCAAGGCCTTTTTATTTTTAAGGGCAATTCCAGAGATTTATAGAGGCCAAAATTCTCGAGCCCACTGGTAACAAACCAGTGTTTATTACCTCAGTAAGTCTGCATTCTTCTGAGATTTCCCTTAACCCAGGATGAGTGACCAGCTCAGAGGAGAGGGTGACCTCCTCTCCTGAGAGAAATGATCAGWCATTTGCAAGGGCTGTGGCTGTTGCCTCAGGACCAGTTAGTGGCAAGTGAGCTGTTATTGCTCCTCTCTTATCAGTTACGGCAGGAGATTCCTTGCCTTGTGGCAGAGACTGCATTGTACCAATGACTCACAGAACATAACTAAACCATGTAAAATGTCATCCTGTGTTTGCCATTAATAAGCTTTCAATTAATAACACAAATTTCCAAGAATACTCCGAGCTTGAAACTCGGCGCTGTGCTGCCTAGCAGAGCCAATCAGGGCACTCTCAGAGCCAAGCCATAATAAAGCAATTTCGCTTTCCAGGAAAGATTGCTCCTTGCTGCTGCAGTTGGAAAACCCCAGCTCGTGCACATAAGCAAACTATACTACCCCACATGGGAAAAAACATCCTGTTATGTAGAGGATTGCAGGAAAGCTTTCAAACTGAGGTACAAGGCTTTTATTTTCAAATATCACAAGGCCTGATTTTGCTTATTTGCTGATAAGTTAMCCTCTGATGTACACGGGATTGATCGTCTGTACTAAAAGGAAGACAAGAACTGGAGCTGTGTTTAGGAGGGCCATGGTCAAAATCCAATGCATCCAAAATCACTAGTGTGACACCAGCWAACACCAGATTTTCCACCACATGTGCAGTTTTTCAACAATCATTGTGTACACATGAGCTTTTTCCTGTTGTATGCACAAGTACACAGGAAACCATGGTAAGATTTAGGCTTGTATTAAACACACATCAACCCTTCTGAAGGCAGATCTAAACTGCATGACACAGCCTGGCCATGCATGTGCCCCTCGCACACATAAAGGCATTGCCACACACCCAGTCCCTGCACCCTCTGCTACCTGYACACAGTTCACCAACCTGGAAGAAAATACATCTCTTTCTGGTATGCAGCATCTCCAAGGGCACTTTCTTTCACAGACAGACAGAGCAAGGATCTTCCTTATTTCTGCATTATTCCTTTCCTGTATCTACAGTCGTGTACAATCTCGTGCTGTCTGTACACATCTATGTCCCCAACACACCCTTTGATACGCAGGCATGCAGACAGACAARCCCTCTCTCCCTCTCTCTCACACACACACCTCTCCCACCCCCAGGAGGAACTCCAGGTATTGAGAGGTAATCCTCCCTGCTCACAGAGCCTGGTGAATGGAATAATTAATTTTCTGATGAGCATGAATATCACGCAAAGGCAGCCACAYGGATATGGTGGAATGCTTCCAGCCAATATCCATGCAATCCGGATATTTGGATTCACCCATCCTCAGCCTCTGCTCTCAGCAGTGCTGACGGCAGCAAAGCTGAGCTTGCAGCGCTGATTGGGAAGGCCTCACGGATCTGGCTGGCTGGCCTGACTGGAAGAAGACAGCTGAACTGTCATGATGAGCACAGCCTGCTCATCCTCTCCACCAAAGACAGGGAGACCTTGCCAGCTCCCATTCCCTAACCTTCTGCTCCCACAGGAAGCTGGCACCAACAGCCACCAACATCCGCCCCTCTCTGCTCTCTGGGACAGCGGAGAGAACTGCACAAGCAGCATCAATCTGCTCAAACCTGAGAGTCCTTCCCAGTGGTGAATTGAGGGCAAGTCCCTGATGCAAGGACACTAATTCTACCGGCTACAGATCAAACTTCTTTGACCCCTAAGCTCCACTTGTCTTTAAGTCAACTTGTTCTCCTCTGTTTTACAGTTAGGATTAAAAACCCTTGTKGAGAGCAACTGCAAACACTGATTCTGGGTAACAGAGAAAAAGGGAGCTTAAAGAAGGACAGGGGATGCTAGGCAGAACAGTATTCTTAGACAGTGGTTCAAACTGCACCCAAACCCAGAGGACTCCCAGTTACAGAACTATGATACTCCTAGAAACTAAGATATACAGTTATTTGCTTTGGTGCAAATGTTCAGCCAGTGTTGCTTTAGCATAATTGACCAGTCTACACAAACAGAAATAACGAGTTTACCATGCTGGACGTCTGAGTCCCATTCCTAGCTCTGTCTTCAGCTTTGCATTTGCTCAGGGATAAGTTACCCTGTTCCACTGTTCTTAGCTGTAAGACTAACACAGAAATACTTGGCTTGACTGTTTTGCCTGTAAGCTCAGATCACAAGCTCATCAAGAAYTGTGGCAAGAGAGCAACTGAGACAGTGCAAGTTGCCATATAAACGAAAGGTCCCATGCTGTGGTAGCAAAAGCTCAACCATGTATTACTAGAGACTTGCCRGCGTGGTTTTTTGCACATTGCATGTGTATGCTCCTTGCACGGTGCCACACATCACATCAGCAGTCTCTGCACATATCTCACCTCTTAAGTGCTTTTATCTTTGAATKCCCATCAGGGAAGAAAATAACTTGTGCAACTCTTTCCAAAAGACTTGAGGCCAGGAACTTTACTGTGTATTCTTAGATGGGAATTTGCTGAGGATTTGCACAAGAGTTCAAGTCTGAGCTAAATTTCAATGTGAAAAAAATCAACTTTCTATTGTGTAGGCTTCGGTTCTATCAACCTTGTGGCTCTGACCCTTCCCAGTACACTTGGTTCTTTGAATTTTTTCATCCACAGTTATGATGCTTAGAAATAGTGCTGGGAACTGGCAAGTCTAACACTTTGTATGTATGAGAAATCTTCTAATCTTCTCCTATTTTTCTCTAAGAAGAGCTAGGAGAAGAACTTAGGGGAATTATCTTACTGTAAAATTGAGGCTTACAAGTAAAAGCAGAGTCATGGAATGAAAAGCTAAAGGTCCTTAGTCATGCTGAACTTGCTTTTTCAGCTCCCAGGGTTGTTGCCCATCCACAAGAGCTCAGTATGTCRCTATTTATATTTGCTAATAGGTCCCACAAAAGAGAGAAAAGATTGTTGTGTAAGTCATCGCTACAGTCCAGAATACATTGGGAAATTCCCACGGATATATACAATACAGAAGCAAACAAAGACGTCCAAATATCTGCCTAGTAAAAGATACATCTAGCTTTTCAAAGGGTGACACACCAAAGCCATGAAGAATAAGTCAAAACCCTGGATTAGATATGGGTTCAAACTCCACTCTCCTCATGCTAACACAATTTCCCAGCCTTGTGTGGATGGGCTGAGGCTGCCCTTCCCAAGACCCTGGGATTAAAAACAGAACAACAAAACAACAAAACAAACAAAAAAGCCCAAGCGAGCAAAAAGTGAACAAACAAACACACACACACACACACACACACACACACACACACACACACAGAGTCCAAACCCCACAAAACAAAACAAAAAAAAAAAGAAAGAAGAAGAAAAAAACACCCACCAATTAAGCAAACCCCACACAGGTGGAGTTTTCAAGCATACCAAGAGGGCTTAGGAGTGCAAGTCAGTCAGATGAGGGCTTCTAAGTCCCTCCACTGCTTTGGAAGACTTCCAGCCCTAGGAGTAAAATAAAAGGCAGGGGATATATATGGCTGCTAGGCTAATGAAGCTTAATTTTATCCAGCTCCTATTTATTCTTTGGTTTCGCTTCAGAGCATTGATTCACATTCCTGCACCTTTTAGATATGCATATATATTTCATAAATAGGCAAATGTATATACACAGACCTGAGCATGGGAGTATGTTTATACATGTAAAGCAACTGGGTATTTACAAGCTGTTTCTAAGGTTATAATATCCATTGCTATTATGAACTGCTTCATTAACCTGTCAATCAGATTGCTTTCTCCCTTTCAGCTCTCTCCCGTGTTACTCTGTGTGTTGGAAGTGAAGCATGTGTGTTTGTGTCAAGTGTATTATTTCAGGCAGTACAGACACACAGACACACATGGACGCACGCCCAGAAATTAATACGGTTTCATTGCTGCCTCCCCAGGAGCCTGGCTCTGGCCTACCCTCTGGACTTTGCTAGCCATGGAGATGCCTCACACAGTCATTTATCACCCAGCCCCTGGCCAGTGGCACCGGGCTCCGGGTGCTGCATCCCCAGGCAGCCTGGCTGCCGTGCAGGAGGAGGGGCACGTCTGCAGCGTGGTTGCAGTTTGGAAGCACTGCTGATGGACTAGTCCCCAATAAACCCCCCAAAAGTGCTGATGTGCTGAAAGCAGCTGACACTGATGGATCTGCTCTCATCTTGCCTTTCAGTCGGCTGCAAGAGAGAAGAGAGAGAGGAAGAGAAACAAAGGCAGAGATTAACTCTTTTGTCACAGAGCTCTGCAGTTTTACAAGGCAAGATAAAGCTGCTGTCCAGGTTGGGTGCAGATGGGACCAGCTCAGCACAGTCTGTCTGATTCTCTATGGACTCCAGTAGGGGGGAAAAAACTAGCCTGAACCACACAATGATTTACTGACAGGGCCCGTGCTGCCTAACAGAGCCTTGGAACTTTCCTTGCAGTTGAAACCACAGCCTGGGAGTCCAGCAGGGATGCCTGGGCATGGCTCTGGGTGGCCCTGCCTGGGCACAGGGCCTGGACAAGATGACCTCCAGCAGTCCCTTCCCACCTCAAACTTTCTGTAATTCTGTGATTCTCCYAGACCTGCACCCAGCCATTAAACCAGCACTGCTTGCACCAACACTGCTTTAAGCTTTAAGCACCACACAGCATCAAGTCCACCCGGCGCAGATCCCTGAGGTGTGACACAAGCTGCTCAGCCAGCGAGGCACGCTCCTCTGGATGCAAGCTCAATAAACACAGATGTCCAGGGGCATTAATAAATTCCTGTGTATGAAATCATGGGGTGGATTTTGTTTGTCTATGATGCCAGGCATCAGAATCCCCAGAACAAGTCTTAAATTGCCACTTGGGATGCTCCTCACTAGGCCAGTCAGAATGTTCTAATACAATTTCGTTTCATCAAACCAAGTTTTACCCAAATTGASCTGTTTGGGGAATTGGATCAATTTGGCTCAAGTTTTTCTCCAGAACATGTTGTTTCCAAGGGGCTTAGATATGAAGCCCCTGTCTGCATTTTTATGTCATTCAGCTGCACAAGAAAAATTTGGAAGGTTTCCTTCTTCTCTCACTGTGCTAGAAACTTTAGCAGCTGCCAAGGAGCAGGACTGAGCTTCCAGATCTCCYCCCTGAAGGACTAGCAATGTATCCACAGGGAGGTGTCCCCACACAGTCACAAACAGAGTGCAAACATGGCCAGAGATTCACCCTTCAATGTCTTCACACAGTCGAATTTAACACTGACAATGTCACAGGTACCCCAAATTCTCACACACCCAGCTGCAGGGCGAAACATCCTTACAAAGGCAGACTACACTACATGAAGCCTAAAACCACAAGGAGATCCGCGTAATAATACTACTAACAAGAGGGTAACGACAATAATACTGATGTTAATTCTTATTAATAAAAATGTAATCAACATTTTTGTTCCTATGAAAAACCTCATTTCATTTGTAACCTTGGTTTTCCTTGATTTGAAGGGAGAAGGTGGGATACTTTTTCTAGGTAATTCTAAAAAAATCCTAAACCTACATTGAAAACTTGATCATTTTCCAGTTTCAACAGAAACTTCCAAATGGCATCTTTCAAAAACAAAGTTCAGATTTTTAATTGAGAAAAAGAGAGACACCTTTTAATGGGAAAGCCATTTTCCCATTGGGAAATGCTGCTGAGCTCTAGCTCTGCACAGAACTAATTCTTGCCCAGAGTTTTCAAGGCTTTTATCGTGCACTTGTGTGGCACAGTTCACAAATATTCCCAGCAGCTCTAGGCAAACCACTCACCAGGTGAAGTACAAATTAGCATGAACAAAGGCAGGAGCCAGCCCCAGATAAATGTTAGGGTTGTTCCAGGGTTTCTGGCAAGACTGGGGTCTTCTGGTTCTGAGCCCTACACAGCTTTACAAAAACACAGAAAGAGCCTGTCAGATGTGCAATCCACCATCATAAAACATATCAGGAAAGACAAGCACATTACACTTGGACATGGACACACTCCGAAACACAGACACATCACCACAGCAAAAACTCCTGCTCTCACATACACTCTGCTGAACATGCAGCCCTTCCTGAAATACAAACAAGATCTCCAAGTCAACAAACGGAAAATGTCGGGTGGGGGTAAGAGTCTTGAGATTTATCTTTTTTTTTCCTTTTTAATTCCTAGAGGAAAAAGGGTCTTTTAAAATAAAATAATACAAATGCAGTATCTCCTGAGGAGATTTTGATGTGGTTTTTGCCATATCATTTCAGTTTTTGTCTATKGCACCATATTTTCATTTTCATTTGTCATTATAAGGAAAAATTGTAAAAGCTAAGTCAGACACCCAGAGTCTAAAATGGGCTTGCAGAATACTGTTTCTGTCCAGAGGATGATTTAAAATTAAACCYGAAGTAGAGATCTGTTCTAAACTCTGAAAACAGCTTAGAAATTTCAAAGTTTTCTGCCACACACAAATAACAGTAATAATGTCACCATGCCAAATACAGACAGTCTTATGRAAATAAACCCACCAAGGTATTATTGATCATCTCCTCACATGTCCTTAATAAAATCTTGGTCTAAAATCTATCCACAATATGCCATCTGCCACACACTGAGATGAAATATGGTGTGTGCTCTTGGCATCTAGCACTCTGATGAACCATTTGTGAAATCTCTGCAGAATTTCACACGCTCAGTAGCACACTTTTCTAGAGGACCGATTTTCAATTTTAATTTTATCTGTGGGCTCCTAAAAATATAGATCTGCCTCTGAAGGGTCTAAAAKTTAATCCATAGATTGTTAAGCAGCTGGTTTGAACTTGCCTTTCTCAGTAACTTCTACAGACTCACTTAGGAACAACTCAAGTCCCCAGGGAGTCCTGTGGACCCTGTAACCAATATCTGGTGTTTTAAGGAAGGGCTGCATGGACTGCTTGAATTGAGGTCATGGAGGCTTCCAGGGCCAGGCTTAGCCAGCCCCTGTCTGTAAACACCTCTGACCAAAACCTGTCTCRTTCTCCATCTCACAGTGCTGACAGGTGCTTGAGCAGGACACTTGAACAAGAGTCTGCTTTCAGGCACCTGAGCACTGCTGGTGGGATTCCTGCTGTGCTGCAGGTCAGTGCACAGACAGCGATGGTGAAGTGAAACCCTCAGCAGCCACCTCAAAACTGCTTCTGCCAGCAAGAGCTGCCCCACCAGCAGAGCTCTGCTCCAGGGTGTGCATCCAGGCAGGAGAGGACTCAGCTTCCCAGCCCCTGCACCCACCTCAATGCCCTCCACTCCCAGCTCGACCACAAGGGCCCATTTACTCTAAGATATGAAATTTGTGTTGTTTCTTTATTGTTCTTTAATGAAACCCTGTTTATTCTAGGCTTTTAATTCTTTCCATCTATTATGTTTAGACAACTCATTAACAATCATTTGTTATCATTAGACTTCAATTTTAAGCTCCTTTTCCCAGAGGAGGCAAGGCAGTGCTTTTAAACATATTTGCATCATAAACAATTTCTGGGCCCCGTGTGCCATCTATTACCCCAGCCTTTCCTCTCTTCTTACTTGTGCTGGAAGGTACTGAAAGAGCCTTAGCAAGATTTTGGCCTGGTCCAGGGTAATTCGTGTTTCCCCTAGACCTGGAGCCACAGAGGGTTCCGCATTAGGACAACAACTCAGTGAATTAATAGCAAACTCTTGAAATCCTAGGTCATGTAATGGTGAGCTGCTCCTTCCACTGGGATTAATGGCTACATGCTGCAGCTGAATTCATTAGGGCCTGCTAAAGATAGCATGCTAGCCTGGGATAATGCGAGGGCCTCATTCTGCTCATTTATGGTTGTTCAGCTCCACTGGATTCAGTGAAGTCATTCCTGATTTGCAGCAGGGTCCCTCGTGTGCATGCTAGATAAGCACTACGTCACACTTTGCATTCATTGACAGCTCCCAGTGGGCAAAGATCTGATCCCTGTTATGTCGGTTAAATCCAGATCAACATTCACTGAGGCTGCAAGGCATCCCTTGGATATGAAGGAGCATCAGCATGCACGGAGTGTGGCCTGCGTGATGAAATTTGCTCTGGTGGAAGGGAGGTCCCTTAAGTTGCACAGAAAGCAGGGAAATAGGTGCCATTCTACTCATTGCTTTTCTAAGCTTTTCYTGGCAATATATACATCATATGCTGCTCATCATCAACCCTGACCAGTAAAATGCAGAAGAAAAGAGAAATCACTGTAATCTTTTTATGTATGTCTTGATCACCAAAATCTCATTCCAAATTATGCTCAAAAAATGTTGGATGTGGCCGCCATGTCTCCTCTTTCCCACATCCCTGTGAGCAAGCCAGTGACACATTTGTTCAGAAGTTTACCAGTAGATTTTGTTTGTAGCTCTTATCATTGCTGGATCATCTCTGTCAGTGCCAAGACTTGTGCTAATGCATCATCATTGTCCTAATACCCTGGAGTTTGGCTTTTAAAGTTCACCTGGTGGTGCGACCCCAGGCCCAGTAACGTGACAGGAATGCACATTTTGGAGCTGCTGTGTTTCACTACAGCCCCTGCACCCTTGAACAGCAGTCAAAAAAAATCCACTGTCCAAAGACCTCAGTTCTTCATAACTGTAAGGCTGTGCTCAGCTTTAAAGAGAGAACATTCCCAGGCCTTTCACTTGTCCAAAAGCTCCTTCACACCACCAAGGGMAAAGGAGGTGCTGCCTGCAGCTGGCAGAGTACACACAAGGAGAATARAGGCTGGACCACCACACCTATTACAGCTTTCCATCTGGATGCTTGCAGCTTATAAGATGAAAAAAATTATTATTGTGGACTGTTCATGGACCTTTTACACCTCTGATGAGCTCCACAGTTTGTGCCAGAGATAATGACGATCCCTGCTGCAAGGCTCCACCCTGCATTCTAAGTAAATTCCTGTAACTWTCTATCCTTCCTGTTGTTATTCTGATCCAATTAAAGTCACTGCAGCTAAGTGAAAAGCCATGATTGGCTAATTGGATTTGGGAAGGCAGAACACCCATCAGGGGCCAGGTTTAATTTAGGTTTCCTTAAAATTTCTAAGGCCACTGGCAGGCTAGAAGAGRCAGCTACACCGTTGGTTGGCTGCAGCTTGGAGAAAAGGGATTAGTTGGTTGCTGAGTGAGCTCCCTGCTGCCTCCAGTCCACAGAGCTTTCCAATTCCAGTGCTCGTGTCAGAGTCTTTTCTCTCAGATTCACCTCCTGCCATGGTCCTTTGTACATCTCTGCCATGCCCCTTCTAAGTCTCTTGTCCCCAGTCTCTTCCTGCAGCAGTTGCCATCTCTCCCGATTACTCCACACATCAGTGCAGTCCCCTCCCCAAAAATTCTCTTTCCATGCTCTTGAGGGGCACTTCTGTGCAAGTCCTGTACATGACTGGATCTGCACTCCTGGGTGCAGAGGGTGGACTTAACCTACTCTGAAGTCAAGTGGAAGTTTCACCAGTAAGGCTGAAGAGATTCAACACATGGAGAGCTCCGAACACTTCTCCAAACACCAAGTGTTGCCCTGGATGCAGACCCCCAGGGTTCCAATCACGCAGTGAGATCAATACAATAAAATATCCATTTTCATGAGCATTTAAAAGTGACCAGAAGCCTATCTGTCATATTTCCAACATAAGCCATTAAAAAATGGTGTGCCGTATCTGCTAAAACTAGAAGTTTGAAATTCATTAAAATAATTAATCATATCATAGATTCTGAGGGCCTTCTGAATTTTAAGCTTCTAATAAATTATTAGGCTATTTATTTGGATTTAATGCTCACCTTGGAAACAGAAACATTGAAGTGATAACCAATTGAATGGATGACTGATATTGTCATATGTTTACCTGATTCTAAGAGCTTCAGAAACTTCATGAAATGTTACAGAAATAAGAGGTACTAACACTACCACCCAAATATATAAGCCATTTGCACAAGACTAATGACAGCCAATCCTAACAAACATTATACAAAAATAAACAATATTCCAGGTGGACTCTAAATTCTCAGGTTTGGGATACTTTCAAATATTTCCTATTTTTTGGTTTGGCCCTTTAACTTTTCTTGTGGGTTTTTTTTTTTTTTTTTTTTTTTTTTTTTTTTTTTTTTTTTTTTTTTTTTTTGTATAAAATCATGTCAGACGATTTAGAAAATCTCATTTATTTCCAATATTGCACCCAAAGCACAAGACCAGGAAGATCACTGGGCACGTTAAGAAGGCTGTCTATTAATATTTGTAAATATTTGCAGCATCAAATACTTGGAAGAATCACTTGAACCATCACCTAACATACTTCTGCTCCCATTGAAATAGAAGAATTAAAGAGGATCAGCCAAAGAAACAAATCCCTTCTCTCCTACCTGTTACTTTTTCTTCTGTTCTTTTTTTTTAAGGAATCTTTATTTTTACTTTGGTTGACAACTGCTGTGGAAATATACTCCCTATTCCACTATTTCTAACCCCCCTGAGGATTTTTCAGGGCCTATTTCAACCAAGTCCTTTTTTGCAAGCCTGAACCTTCCCCCAAGAATGTTGCTACTAAAAAAAATTAATATAATCTCTGTTTTTACACAAATGCCTAACACATGTTTCTTTCCCTATGGTCTTGTCAATATTGGACCACAAGCTAGAATTTGCCAGGACCAAGGTTCCCAGCTCCTCCAGATTTTGGCACTGACTGCCTTTCAGAATCTGGCCCCTGAGGCTTTGCAGTTGGCTCATGAAAAGAAAAAGGGCCCCTCCTTAAAATCACAGTCCGTGCAAGTTTGTGTCTTCCATGAAAATTAACATGCTGGACAGCAGATGGGACAAACACATGCTAGAGGCCAGATCCTTATRCTGGTTACACCAACATCGTCTGCAAACTTGAGGGAGCAAGGGCAAACAACAGAATTAGGGCAATGTACAGAGCACTAGGTCTGCCTTCCTGCTGGCTAACAGTAACAGTTTGGATTTTTGGGCAGGAGCAGAGAGAAAGAGAGGGAAATAATTACCTTCATATAAAATTTCGGCCCACTTTAAAGCTGTCTTAAGAGGACCCATGCTGTGCCACTTGATATCCAAATCAGATGTTTTAAAAACACACCATCACACCACTTTGCCAAGCAAGAGTCTTCACAACGACCTTTGGAGAGCCAAACGGCCCCCAGGAATACAAAGGTGACTTAATTTTCCCTTCTCTTCTCCYAGTGCCTCATTTACAGCTCCTCAAAAGACATATTTGTGGTGAAAATAATGATAGTGCAGTATCATGGAAGATTCCAGMAGACCAAAGCCCCTGCTGTTCAGACAGGGCACCAAAAAAATAATGTGKAGCACTTTCCTCCTTGGAAAGTCTTGATCTCTCTGAATGGAGGATCCAGATCATGAACCAATTTTCTTCCCCTGGCCCAACTGTTCCCTTGATTCTTGGCCTCACTGATTTYAGCATACTCATTCTTTCTTACCATTTCTCTTTCATAGCTTTTGTCTGTCACCCTTTAGGCCAGAAGGACCATGCAACATTTTGGTTCTACTTGAGCCTTCCTTTTCTGATAAAGTTTTCACACATCCTCTGAAGGATACGAAGTTCCTTCCACTCAAGTTGYACATAAACAGTATTTATTTCATTGTGTTTTTCAAAGGGAATTGGCACTTAACTTCCTGAGGATACTGTGAAAATTCCAACAGCACCCTAGAAGCAGCAGGGATTRTGAGTCTGTATAGTCAGACTCGTGGATTTCTGACAACAGTAAATTCAGAACAATCGCCTCTGCTTTTGGATCCTTCAGCAAGTACAGAACAAAGATTTCTGTGCTCCCAGGTCAAATCTGTCTCCTTCATGGAAAGGCTCTCTGGACACATCTGGCATGTTATCAGATTAATTTCCATTGAGCTTGATCCAATGTTCATCAAAGTCAATAGTGACATTTCCTGGGTCATATCGGAGGTCCAGTAATGCTCCATACCTTCCCATATGTAATCATTTAATTACCTTCCACTAATTACTTTTGCAGGGAGCTTTAAGATTTTCAGTTCTGCAACACCTCTTCCTGATGGTCTCTGGATCGAGCCTTTGCACAGGAGAAGGCAACTGGCCTGACTCATGTTATAGGAAAGGCTCTGGAGGCCCCTGTTTGACCCACACAAGGCTCAACAGCAAACAAGAGAAAAACATTTATTGTTACTTCTCCTGATCAGGATCTATTTCCTGCAGGACTCTGGATCAGGAAAGTCCAGTCACATTTCTGTGTACATACATGCATGTCTGTACATGTGTGCAAAGACAACCAAGCCCAAAGGTCAAACAGGACTGACACTCCAAAATAAAATAAAGCTCTCAGCTTAACTTCAAGGAAGAGGCAAAAGCAAATGATCAGAGAGAGCAAGAAAGCAAGAGAGACAGAGATAAAGAGAAAAAACCAAGGGGAAGATGATTTTCTATCAACAAAACAGCAGGGACAAATTCTAGTTCATCTCATCGGAAACATCTCCTTCGTGTGCAAACACTGCCTGGAGCCAACACTAATCTCCCAGATTAAAGCCTTTTAATAGCAATTAGTCCTCTCTGCACTAACCCACTGGACACTCCACTGCATATTTGGGAAAGGGGGGAGGATAGAGGGAGTGTCACCAACAGTTTAACTCATAAGTGCCCTGATGTGTCTGAATCCTTATCTTACATGCACATTTGTGCACAGTCCAGGACTCTGGGGCAGTGAAACCTTGGATTGCAGCAGGGAATGGGACCACGACTAGATGTATGTGGGTGTTGCATGTGTAAATACCTGGGTGATTTGGATCAAGCCCAGTTCCAGGAGGTGGAATTTCAGAATGGCATTATGGCGAGCCAGAAGCACAAGCCAGCTACAGTGAGAAGCACTGACTTACCAGCAGCTCCAAGGGCTATCCCAGCTGGCAACAAGAGACAGCCACAGGCAACAAGATGTCCTTAGAGCTACCTTCATGCTACCAGCCTGCTGAAGCAGCCTCAGTACTGCTACTCCCCGAGACACCTTCCACCATCCCTGGAGAAAAGGAAGAAGAAGAGAGGCTTTTTGGAATTGTTTTTGGTTGGTTCATCTCCATATCCCATCAAAAGTCTTGTGTGTTCTCTCTGAGTGTTTACGGGAAAGACGAGCTGCTGCCCCATCTGGGTCTGGCAGAGGGAGCAATTCCCACCTCCTGCACAGATTGCTCTACCAAGAAAGGCAGATCCTACAGAAAAGAACATCAGATTGCATACCAGCCCCTATTAACAAAGTGAGCAGCTTGGCTGAAATGGCTGAGAGGGGGAAGAGGAAAGTAGAGGACACTGGTGCGAAACAATAGTCTCTGCACAGAGAGCTGAACTTCCCAAATGGCAAGCCAAGCAGAATTTCTTGGAAGGAGCCACATCAGCTGCCCTTCGAGCTATTAGACCACACAGACAGGACACAGGAAAACCTTCCATGAGGTGACTGTAGAGAGAGAAGGAAAAACTGTTCTGAGTGGCTATTATCCTCTTCCCCTTCCCTTGGCAGCAGTGGGAGCTGCCAGAACCCCTGCACAACCCTGTGGTGCCCCCCGCCCTGTAACACACACACACACACACACACACCATCCATAGGGGTAGTGCAATTACTATTCAGGCTGGGGGCTGAAGATAGTCTCCTGGCCCTTCTTCTAATGTAAGGTTATTGTAATTGATATGAAGGTAATTGATAATGTGTTACGGTGAATAATGTCTTCAATTTTCTGCTAAATCCCATTTTTGTAGCCATCTGGGCTCCTCCAACTGCCCCCCTGGGACGCAGAGTAATAGATAGTAATTATTCTCAAGTCATTTACTTTTTCAAAGTGTTTAGTGCTTATCTGTTTTACAATTAAAATGGAAACGACCCTGATTCACTTCCTTTCTTTTTTATTTAAATAGCATTCACACACACACACACACACACACACACACACACACACACACACACACTCTCCTACACGCCCTGGAGCCTGGAGGGTGTGTGCCTGCATGTGCAAGTGCATGTGTGTGTGCATGTTATTGTCATGCAGAAACACACAGGACAGAGCTATGTAGCTCATCATGCACCTTCACTCTGAGGCACTGCGAGAGCACAACCACACAACACTAAGAAATATAAATTGTGTTCCTTTCCACCGCCCCCCCTTGTCCCCATGGTGATGCGCTGAGGRAATGCCTCAAAACACCCCTCGAAACACCCCCAGGGAGAGATGCATCCAGCACAGAACTTAACAATGCACACCTCGACATTCCCAGGAACTACACACCACACTACACACTTACCTGACCTTATCTGGGAGGCAGATACTGCCACAGGATGAGCCAGGGAACAAGAAACCAGCAGTAAGTACRTCAAAGGGATAGTGTTTTACCCCAGTACTGATAATCTGTACAAAGATAAACCTGCAAGTTTTAACAACACAGTCACAGCTACACCTAGAAGAATACAGCTAACCATATAAATGCAGATGCCAGAATATACGTGTAAATAAAGTAATGCAAACTATGAAGTGCACAACCAATGAAAAGCATATTTTGCACAGCAGCTAAACCTATTTCAGTATATCATCCAAACCTCCCCAGTGTTAGCCCCCTTGAGTTCTGCCTCAGCTTGTGGTACGCCAGGTGAGACAAAAATAAACAAATCTTTAATGGTCATGAGGATCCACTGTGCTAGATTTAAGGATTTCCTCAACAGTTGTAGCCTAAGCCTTGGTAACGGATGCACAGGAACATCTGCAGCTATAAACTACCTCAGTGAGACTTTAACAAGGAGGGCTAATAGGAAAATTGTCCAGGAGCTTTCCTGGGGCCAATATTTGGGTGAGAAAATCCAACTCCTTTGAAGCATGCACACATAAACCCAGGGGAAATGCTGTTGTTTGTGTGATAGTTTGAGAAGGAACCTGAACCAGTGACTGTGTCAGACCCAGGCAAGTGTRTGGCCTGTGGGGCTTCAGAATGAGATTTTTCAACTAATGTCTRCCAGGCTTTCCCACCACCATCTCTGTCCAGGCCACTCTCATTGCAGCAAAAATTACCTCACTGCTATCTTGAAGCTTCTGCATTTGCCTCAGAGTCCTAAAAGGAAATGTTCAGGCAGGTACAGACGGGGATTGAGGCAGAAGCTGAGRGAAGTGAAGATGGTGAGGATCTTGGGATGACCATCCATAGTTTTGCAGGCTCCAGGTTGAAGGCACTCATCCAGAAGCTAAATATCAAGGCTTTAAAGGTGGTTGACCACGTCCAGTTATGATTCAGAGCAAATGAGTGGCTGGCCTCTGAGAGAGCCCAACTTCAGTACCTCAATACTGACTCAAAATTTAGGCAACTATTTTGGGAAAACCTTTATGGTACTGAATTTGGATTATAAACCAGATCTTCCCATACCAGACACAATCCCATAACTTAGGAAGGCAAATCTTCCTGGGAGACAGGACAGGAGGAATCAGGTGCTCCATTCCATTCTTTTGCTCCCCAGCTAGAGCAGTTGCTCACAGAGGCTGATACTTTCCCACAGCAAAATGGAGAGCATTTTGCCCCCCAGGATGGTATCTTAGACATTATTCCCTCTCCGAAAGGCAGGATAGCAAGCCATTGCCAATTTCAGCAGATGGATGAGTCAACCATGTGTAATTAATTTAATTCTGTATGTATATATATTTTTTTTCACCATCTGAACAATCAGATGACAGCTTTCACAACCAGCCCCACAACCCCTATCACCACCATCCCAGCAGGAAAACAGCCAAGGCTTCCTTCCATTCTCCCAATAAGTTGCTGGGGTGCTGCTGTTCCTTGCTGTCAAGGTGAGGGTGGTGCAAGGCTTTGAACAGAAAGATCCCATTGTTTTTTTGTTCAAGTTTATAACTGTTTGGGGCTGTGCAGGGTTTTTTTCCCCCCTCTTCCGTATCTTTCTGTTTCCTTTTTAATTCTTTTTAATGACTTTCCTGATGCAATCGGCAGAGGACTGTTTCCCCCTGCTGAGAGGGAAACAAGAGTGAGGGAAAAGGGCACCAAGGGAACTGTTCACATCCTCTATTCATCTCTGCCAGCCTCTGTTCCCTGGTGAGTAGCCCCACACAGCCCAGCTGTGTGGAGTTAGCATGGAACGAAGCAGAACCTGAACCAGGAAAATCTCATCCAGCACCACGGGGTCTGGCTGYRTCAGCCATGTGAAAGAAATCCAGGGTGTCTGAGCCATGAGCATGGGCCATATGGTCCTTCCACCAGGGCAGCAGGGTGGGCTGAGGAGAGGAGAAATGCGCTGTGATTTCTGTGAGTCCAGCAGAAGTCCCCGAGACAGGGAGAGTGGCTGGAGCCCAGGGAGCCCACTGCTCAGCTATCAGGGAGCACTTGTCAGCGCTGTACCAGGGAAACCTGCTGCTGGGAAGCCAATGAGCATGAGAGAAGTGAACTTAAGACTCCTACAGTACTCACAAACTCCCCAGTCCAGRCACTCCCAGCAATGCCATCCTTTGTTCCAGCAGCTCCCCCAGCTCCAGCCTGGGAATGAGCTCGGTAGAGGCCAGATGGTGCTTCCTCCATCTGCTCCCTGGCACTTGGCTGCAAATACATCAGAGAGCAGGGTGGCTAGCTGGGCAGGCAGGACTGCGAGGTGGAAGCCCTTCCTGCAAGGAAGTCTGCTCCAGCCGGCTGCTTTGGTGAGGACCAACTCCCTCTGCCACAGGCTCCGTCTCAGGCAGCTGCAGGGAGTTCCTCACCTTGGCAAACAAACAGCCTCTGGGCTGCACTGCGTGTGGGACAGCTCTGGAAAAGCAGCTGCTGCCATCGCAGGCTGTCCGGATTGCCAGGCTGCTGCTAACGAGCCATGCACATTCCAGGGCTGCAGGGACAGGGGGAGAGCCCTGAGCTGCCAGTGGTCTGGGCTGGAACCAGGAGCTGGTGGCCGGTGAAAGCATCATGGCTTTACTGTGCTCTCTGCAGGGGACACCTGTCCTGGAGGTCCCTCCTCTAGGAGGTGCCGGTTTAATCCTTWGTTTTTCCAAAGAGGAGCTGTGATCTCTGTTGCACCGTGTAACTGTTGTTTGATGATCAATTACCTTCCAACAGGAAATTTCAAAGCATTTTGTATCCAACAGCTTGCTGCATTGCTCTCTCTTGAGGGAATACAGAGCATGTGCTATATGTTTTCATAGATTCTAGAGGCTTTCCATGGGGAAAAAGGAAAAACCTCAAGTACAAATTCCTTTGAAGTTCCCACTACCCTGTCAGCTTTCAAAGAGATGAAAAGGATGGAGAGAAATGTATAAATGTAGGCTGGGAAAAGCAGTGCAATGACCCAGGTACATCCCTGTTGAGACAGACACATCGGTGTTTTCTGCAGCACCTCCAGCCAAGATCCCAGCAGCTACGTGGTGATCTCTGCTGGTGCTTCCATGCTCCATGAGTTAGCAAAGGTTTCTGCTACACCATCTCCCTCCATTCTAGRGATACTTGTTTACTCCTGTTTCTTAGCAGGTGAGCACAGAAAACGGCTGCTTTCCTGCTTCTTGATATCATTAATTCGTACACTGAGAAACTGAGCATTTTACACCCGTAGTCTTCTCTRCTTTCACATAAAGTCTTCTCTACTTTCTCTCCTTAACCTTTCATCACAGGCCCTGGTTTCCACCTCTTTGGCAGCCTYCAGCACAACACAAGACTCCACTGCAGTAGGCCAGAGAGCTGGGATTCCTTGTGTCTCAGCAGTGACCCCAGCATTGGTAAATGGAAACCCAAACGTTTTCTTATAGCAAAAGTGCGACATTACAGATTCCCACACAGTTTGAGATCTGCCCCCCCAAGCACTGCACTAGTTCCCCCAGTCCTTACTCACACTGAGCCTTTGCATCAGCTGAATAGCTCTCACCTGAGTTTAGTTTATTTCTCCAGCATACAAGCTCAAATATTTTGTGTTACAACCTTGTTCTTCAAAGGACTTGCAGCCTTCTTCCAGTTTGCTACCTCTCTGGCTTGTTTTCATTTTATTGTCAAAATCTCTAAAATATTGATCAAAAGTAGTTTCAGGCCAATCCTCTGCAAAACCTCCTCCCTTTTCAAGGAATAACTGCATCATAATTCAGAGCCATGTTGTGTCCAGACAACAGTAACCAGCACAAGTGGGAACATCTCCTGTGCTGGGACCTGACACAACCACACCCTGAATGCGTGCAAAGGAGTC
Organism: Malurus melanocephalus; assembly: GCF_030028575.1. Classification (NCBI taxonomy): domain Eukaryota; kingdom Metazoa; phylum Chordata; class Aves; order Passeriformes; family Maluridae; genus Malurus; species Malurus melanocephalus. The sequence goes on along the minus strand of NW_026623472.1, from coordinate 730,784 downwards.
ATTATAAAGGAAGCAGGCAGTGGAAATCAGCTCTGAAAAATCAGAATATGAGTTCAGTCAAGAATGACTGATAGCTGCAMACTGGTCTTAAGCTCAAGCTGGGGTAAAAATCTAAGGAAGTCCCAGGGCTACACTTCCAGATGAAACACTTGTTGACAGTCATTCTCTTTCTGACCTAATGGACTGGAAGAGAGGAACAGAGAATCTGAAACCCTCAGCAGATTGCTTCCAGGTCTTGCTTTTCTCTTGCAATACACAGTATGTTTGGATGCCAAGCAGCAGCAGGGGAGAATCAGAGTGGTTAGATGGTGTGCTTTCCTTCTGCTCTGCTATCCTACAGCAACTCATCCTGGTGAAGAAAACCAAGAAGGAAAAGATCTGAGGCTGTTAAAAGAAGAAAAAAACAGAAATGGGATCGCGCAAAAGCTTAATTTCTTTTAATATTCCTGAATAAAGTGTTCCTAACACAAGAATAAGACATTGGCTTGATCAAAAGCTTTCTTCACAATATCTTAATTAATAAACCACAGTTTTTCATTTTTAGAAGCATTGGAAATTTCAGAGGAGTACTCCAGAAAAACGATTCAGGAACTGCCAGGTGTACAGCAAGGAAGTACCTTGAAAAAAAATTCAAGTGTRGAAGCAGATACTTAAACTACTGGGTTTGAAATAGCAGCACTACAACAAAGTGTAGAAGGGTATTTACAGCAAGTGGCTCTTTTCTGCTCACTGCAATATATTTATCAGTCAGTCTTTTCCTTGATATGTGATGCAATCTCCTGGTCTCCTGCAGGAGTTTCGGCGCTGCAGATTGACAGAGTGTTCCGGGTGCAAAGCCAAAACAATTACATCCAGGTAGACACTGCACAAACTCAGAGTTGCACAACCCCATGGGGCTGTCCAAAGGGAGYAGAGACAATGGCAGTGCATGAACAAAGCAGCAGGGAGAGCTGGCAGTGCTGGGGGTGACAGGCTGGCTTGGCCAGAGGGTCCCTGAGCCTGCCAGCTCTGGCCTGGGCAGTTCAGCAGTGACCGCTCATACCCAAAGAGGTGCTGAGGCTTTTCAGCCACCACAAGGCTCTGAGCATCACTGTTAATCTCAGTAGCCATGAGCAGAAAGTAACCGCAAAACTGAAGTGTTCTTAGCACTGCACCGTGGGACAGGACAGCCCAACCAGGACTGCTGCACAGCAACCTGCCAGGGCCACACACTGCAGACCCATCCTAAACAAATCCATCCCACATCTTTGCTGTCCTTGCCATTGAGAATTCCTCTAGTGGGTAACTCCTGCTTTCAGGAGCCCACGAGGCAGAGCCAAGAAATCAGTGTGCACTTCGGCACCTGGATTAACAAGAATTATAGTGGGTAYGACAGTGGCTGATCCACCAACAGCCACCCGTCCAACATTACGTAGTCAGAGCCTGAAGGCCCACGGAAAGTTTAAATAGAACCTTGGGCCCATGGGTGGAGGTTGCAGGAGAGACAGGTCAGGAAGGTTAAGGTTTATAAATGTGCAAAAACCTTTGCCAGGGGTGGATACCTTTGCTGAGCTGTACCAGGAAGTCAGATGAAAATCAACAAGGACCAAGAAACCTGAAAGATTGTTTCTTTGCCTTCTAGTGTCAACAGCTGGACCAACAGATATTCGCCCTGGAAAGTACAGGGAACTTTCAGAAAGTGGCAGTCCCCAAGTTGCTCATGTTTTGGGCACAGTCCCATCCTTTTACCTGTTCTTTGGTTAACACAAAACCAWCTTATGGGATGTGATCTTATGGGATGTTGTTGGAGTTACAGTTCCCCAAAACTGCTTCAAGGAGAAATGAATGGCAACCCCAYGTGCCAAACTGGACCCACATGACCTGGGAGTGATGAAAATCTTGKCAATGCCACCTGCTTCTCCATTGTGGTGGGAGGGCTGAGGCGTAAGGAAAGCTGACACAAACTGCAGCAGCGAATTTGTGCTCCTGCCATATCTCATTCCACCCAGGACATCCCCTTTCCATGTTCCCTGAAAGAGGGATTGTCCACTGAAGCACGTTCATGATGAAGCAATGACAGATAGCATGAACACAAACTTGGTCTCTCTTGTCACTTAAGGCCAATGCACTCCTCAGAGCTATGTCCAGCTCCGGAGCAATATTCACAGTCCCCCATGGGTCAGTGTGATTCCAGCCCTCTCCCTCGGAAGCCTAATGAAGCCCATATTGATCCTGGGAACACATCCCAGGTCCAGCTGAAGGCCACACCTTCAGGCCAGCCCCACTTGGTGGAGCAGGGCAGCCGTGGCCATGGTCAGGCACTGCCCTGAGGTTGGGCAGGAGCTGAGACAGAGCAGAGCCCCCTCCCCTGCCGAGGTCTGTGCTCTGCTCCGGGCAGGGCAGCACCCACAGGTCCCGGTGCTCTCTCTCAAGCCCTTTTCCCCGTTCCCCATCCTCATCCACAGCCCGCCCAGCACTGCACACCCCGCCCTGAGGAGCAGCCCCAGTGGCAGGGGGTGTTTTCTGTCCTGCCCAGGGGGGTGTTTTCTGTCCTGTCCTCTCCTCCCGGCTCTCCCGTTCCTGCCGCCCCCTCCAGCCGGGCTGGGCGAGGGCTGAGCCAGCTCAGGGATCACCGGGCGGGGGCCCAGGCGTGTCCCCCCAGGATGACTTCAGATGCATTCCAGCGAGCCTGGCAACCTCCCGCACATACAAATAAAAGGAAATGAGAAACTGGGCAACAAAGAAACTGGCAGGGAAGCCACAGAGGCACACAGGAACGGGAAAAGAGATTAAACACAGGCTCAAGAGCCCCAGCGTGCTGAGCCTTCCTCTCTAAAGCCTCCCTTTAACTTTGATGGGGGGGTACAGGAGTCTTCTTTTCACTTGAAAGGGCAAGAGGAGGGGCTGGATAAAAGGGATCCAGCATTACCCGGAATTGAGAGCACAAGAACGAGCTACAGAGCTTAAGAAAAGAAAAGTGCAGGCACACAGCTTCCCTGTATACTTTCCTTGGTGGAAATCAGGAGCTGAGATCTGAATTTGGCCAGAGAAGAGATCAAAGTGGAGACRTTACAGGAGGAAGTTTAATAATGCAAAGTAGTTTGATGAATCCTCTTCCCAAGTTCCTGCTTTTTTGCTTTTTCTCAGTAATATAATAACAAGTATTTGAGGCCCTCCAATTTATAATGGCAGACACTGATCTGTATTGATACTACACGRTATCTAAGAGTCCATCCTAATATATTAGATCACATAATTGTGTTTCTTTGTGTTACAATAACTCATAAAGATGCTGCAGTGCTTAGGTTTTTGTCTGGCAGTGGAACCATTTAAATAAATCCCCTGCAAAACTGAGACAGAATTCACATGCAATGTGCACCCCAGAGTCTAAAGTGCACTTTGACATCTGCATGAAGATCAAATGAAAAGCCTGTGCTTTACACATCATGAGCTGTGTGGTTTCCTGTGAGGAGTATGCATGTTGTGGAGCTGACTGACCACAGATGCAGCATCTACCTTGCTCTTCMTGTATTGTTAAACTTCAGACACTCAGCTGGATCTGGAGAGGGGAAGAAGACAACCCTTTCCATCAAATGGATAGATCCTTTCAGAAATTAAAGGGGAAACACCCACAAAAGCCCCACACAGATTCTTCTCTCTGGATGAGAAAGTATACACACTCTGTGCAGCCACAGCAGTACAGGACAACAGGCAAAGTATTTGCATTAGGAATGAGAAGAACCCAAGGCACTTGTTCCTCCAGAGTTGAAGTCTGATTCCTTGGATGAGCTAGTTTCCTCTTCTGAAACACATTGGRATGTCTAAGGATTGTGAGTAGAGAACCAGCTCACTCCTTCCAGACATACACATATCACACACTTGGAAGATGGGCTATCTTCTTATTCCTTAAAGAATCACAGCAGGTGATGTCAAAATGACAAAGGTCTATAGGACTCAGAGGCCCAGTCCCAGCTCTGAATGATCTGGCTGTATAAACTCCCCTGGCCTTTGCAGCAGGACTCCAGGAAATACCTTGRAGGGTCTTCTCCCAAGCAGACACCACCCCATGAGCAGCATCTCCCACTGACACAGTGATCTCAGTTCAACAGCAGTTCTAGCACCACAGCTGTATGTCTGAGCATCCATAKACCATGAACCACCTGGGATAGCAGTGAGAAAATGGATTAGGACTGAGACAGCAACCTCCACTGGGACTTGAATACTGCATATCTTCTCCACWGTCTTCTCTGTGGATCAGAACCAGTGCCAAGGAAGTGGGGTCCCAGTGCATTGAGAAAAAAAGAGACCCATCCTGGTATAGTTGCCTGGTGATAAAGTGGTGACTGCCAAGTTTAAAGTGCCTGGCCATTCTGCTCAGAGGAATAGCAGGCTGGTCAGATYTTCATGTGCCTTCTTCAAAAGGTAGATAACAGATATCTGCCACACTCCACACCACAACTGGTTCAGACAGCATGTCAGAGATGCCACTCTTTCCAAGGCACTCGAGTTCTAYGTCTAAGCTTCTTCCACTGAAAAGAAGGGAAAATAAAGAACAGAGAAGCACATTTTTCTATGGGGTCTGCAGCATTCAACATCAGATGAGAAATCTTTTTTCACAAGAAGACAAGAAGTCCTGTTGGTTCCTTTAAATCCCTAAATTCAGAACAGACTGATCTCCTAGTCAAAAGGACAGATTCCTGGATGTATAAACACAGGGGTTCCCAAGACACTCTTACACTGAATCAATGGACAAACAATATTTCCCAAAATAGCCATATGTTGGGAAGTTCAAGCAGTGGGACCGTCTTAAAGACACCATGAAGCAATCAGAGTGAAGCTGGGATACTTCTTTCTATTTCAGCTACTGTGTTTTGGTACCTGCTCTGGACCTGAATTTCCTCATCTGCAGAATGGAAAATAGGTTCCTGGCCTTTAGGCTTGGTCCTTAAGCCTGTTTTGCCCAGATCCCCATGGGAACTTTCCTCCACAGCAAATGGATGCTAGTGACTCTCATACTCACACCATATTCCACCAGGATCCATACGCAGGGCTGAGTCCTTCATGTGGTCCCATACCTATACTTACTGCATTCAGGAAACCTGAGAGAAAGGATGGGAGCATAGGACAGAAAAGAGGAGGAGCTGGACCTTGCCTCTGGATTCGACATTTTACAGGRTATAGGGACAGAGTTCCAAAATGCTCGTTTCCTTTCTGTGAAACAGATGAACTACATTCTTAGCCTTCTTTTGCCAAGGGGGTAATGCTTCTTATCCCACCACTTTCAGTCCCTGTGGAATGCACCAGCAGCCAGATGGGTTGAGAGCTGTGACCACCCTGTTCATGGCTTCTGGCTCTCTACACATCTTACTTAATCTGCAAAAATACCAACTGAATAAAACTGAGCTCCCTGGGCTGGAAAAATGAGGCTATTGGARCTGCCCTGGCAAGGCTGCATGGCAGTACTATGGCATCACATCTCTGTCCTCRTAGGATGTGGGCTGCAAGCTGACTCCGCTTAGAGAGAACATTAACTACACCTCTTTATTATTGAGAAGAAATTTATTGGAGACATCCCTCCCTCTCTTCAGCTTCTCCTTTACCTTCGCAGAAAAGTAAACATTTAATTTTTTTTGTTGTTAATAGATTTAATGTTCATTTGTCGGTAGCCTAGGGGCAGGAACGCATGACATTTCAAATAATTGTTGTTTCGGGGGTATCCTCTGGAGGAAAATGCTGCAAAAGTGTGGAGAAGATTTAAGTAAATTACTGTGTCAGCTTCTATTTATTCCTTACATGATTGCCAGAGGCAGGGCTGCGAGATAACCATTAGACGCCCAGCCATAAAACAGGGAAGCAGAATTTCAAAAAGCCAGAGTGCCATTACTGGAAAGTTAGTGTGTAACATGTTAAATTATCCCCAAAGTAGGGGGATATAGGAGGGGGGAGCCACGTGTCTAAGAGTGAGAGAAAAGAAAAAGAGAAGAGAGACTGTGTAAGTGAAGGGAAGGAGTCTCTCCATGAGGAAGGAGTGAAAGAATAGAAAAATGATAGACATAGATAGATAGATAGATAGATAGATAGATAGATAGATAGATAGATAGATAGATAGATAGATGGATGAGGGAATGAAGACTCGATAATTCTTAAGTCTACCTCTGAGGGTCTGCCATGGTGCTTAAGGACCTTTGGAACAGGTAAAACCACTCCTTTTCCAATATCCAGAATAGGCTGYAGTTWAGGGAGGTGMTTGTCCCCCTCTGCTCTGCARYGGTGAAACTCACCCTGAATATTGTGGGCAGTTTTGGTCACCGCAATATAAGAAAGATATTAAGCTATTAGAAAGCATCCAAAGGAAAGAAATGCAGATGGTGAAGGGCCTCGAGGAGAAGCCATATGTGGAGCAGCTGAGGTCACTTGGTTTGTTCAGCCTGGAAGAGAGGAGACTGAGGGGAGCCCTCACTGCAGTTACACCTTCCTTGTGGGGGGAAGAGGAGGGGCAGACATTGGTGACCAGAGACAGGACTGAGGCAATGGCCTGAGATTGTGTCAGGGCAGATTCAGGCTGGATATCAGGAAAAGCTTCTTCCCCAGAGGGTGGTTGGGCACTGGAACAGCTCCCCAGGGAAGGGGACACAGCACCATCCTGACAGCACTCAAAGTGTCTGGACAATGCTCTCAGGCACATGGTGTGACTCTTGGGGATATCCTGAGCAGGGCCAGGAGCTGGAYGTGATGATCYTTGTGGRTSCCTTCCAACTCAGCTTCTGTGACAAGTCCCTCTACCCAGAACAATCAGATTCAAGCTTTCCCTTAGCAGCTCCTTTCCACCTCCCACCTCTCAGCTGTGGGACAGTGTGTCACCCAAAGGACCAGTGAGGGCCAGAGGCAGCCCAGGCTCTGGTCAAGACCATGAACACTGCTGCAAGATGATGCTCAGGCTCAGAAAGTTAAGCAAGTCTTGAAAACAAAAGGAAGGAAGTCTGTCTGGGAGGAATGGAAAATGCTCAGGTTGACATTGAAGCCCCCCACACCCAACATTGTTTGCTGTGTCTCTGTGCTGTTTTGAACAGATCCTACTTGTCCTGCATGAGCTTCCTCATCAACCTGCCTCCACTCCTGGTTATTACTCACACTCTGCAGCTCAGCTCTGCCCTCTGACTCATTGCCCAGAAGCTGACGGTTCTCCTTTTCTTTCCCTGTAATTTATTTACATCATGAAAAACAATTAAGTTCCAAAAAGTCTTATTTATCCCAGAGATCTGGTTTTATCTTTCCCAGCATCACTCTTCATTTGTTCCTGCCACTGCTTCATTTTTCCTCACTTTTTTGTCCAAGGAAAGCTCAGCTGTGTGGGAGTCAAGGGGCTAACAAACTTGGCACTAAGGCTGTGTAGCCCCAGCCTCTCCAAGCCAATGTCTCTGCTCCCTCTCACGTAAGAGTATGGGAGTCCCACCACACACTCAACAATAAATAACCAGGGAGATTCTTTTTTTTTCTTTTCTTTTTTTTTTAATGCCTCGCAAGGAAGACTTGCTGGTTAAATCATTGCTAACTCTCAACCTCCTCAATATTTCTTTGCTAATAGACTTCAGGTTTAATTGAAGGATCTTCTCTGGACTCTGTCTAAGGCACCATTTTCTCTTTAACCCCACCGCTCACAGCCTCACAAAAGCCAATCCATTAAGGGTCTTCATTAGTTTGAGCACCAGCCAACCACCGAAGCGGCAAAGGTCAAACACAGTCACCTGTCACAACATGGCAGTAAAACTACTAATTGTATGGGAACAAATGAGATAAAAAGATGGTACTATTATGCTATTTGATTTATTTTGTTTCCAAAGAGTCATTTAAGACTAATTTACTTTGCAAGCTATAGAGTGGGCCTGTGTGGATACAGATTCTTGTGTGAGCCAGCGTGGGTCTGTGCATGTGCACAGAGTATCTGTCTCTCATGGATGTTCACACGTGTGCACATACAGGGCTTTGAAATGCAAGTCCAGGGAACCACGAAGTCATGGCACCATAAAGACTTACATTTAACCCTTCATGCAGGCAGAACACCACGTCACACCCACATAGCTCTGCACACTGCAGCAGCGGYTCAGATTTAGTCACTCAGCCCTACTGCTGGCAGCTCAGCTGCCCGAGCTCCATTCCTCAGCATTCCAGGTGCGATGGCAATGGCCAAGGCAGCCACTGCAGGATCCCATTTTGGAAGGGCACTTTGGAAAGCGTTCTTTACCTTTTTGTGCTGAGGAGGAGAAAATGTCCAACATGCCCTCTGGTGGACACGTGTCACGCAGCAGCTCTGGGATCCAAATGGGAAGCTGGAAGAGGCCATGTTTGTAGACAGAAAGAAGTCGTCTCTAAGCGGTGCTTAAAAGCTTCCTTTCTCTTCAGCTTGCCCTGGGAATCATGTTSTCAGTACATGTCYGTGTTGGCCAACTGAAACAATGCGRGTTTCTGAGACACAAAAAACTCAGCTCACACTCACCTCATTGTTGTAGGTGCCAAAACAACATGGCCATCTTCACCAGCAGCTCCCATTACCAGATGGGGGTACCATTTTTCCTGGAAGAAGACATAAATAGTATGTCTCATGGAATAAAGGCCTTCTTATTCAAATACAGGACCCAACCTCAGGCTGTGCAGTCACCCTCCTGCACAGCAGACCAAACGTCACCCAGGATCAGGACAAAAGTCTCCATGGCTTTTAAAAGACACTTAATKCTGATCACAGCTTTGATATTGGATATAAAATCACCAAGAATTGCCTGAGTAGAAGAGAAATGTTCAGRTATTTTTCAAAGAACAGATCTTTACATGCTCATGCATTAGGGACACTGCCTTGGCTACTCTGTGGTTCAGATCAACAGTTTCAAGGCAATGCAGGGAAGAAAGCAAGCTCTTTTAACATCCAAATGTGGGCAGACATGACCTCCTCACAGGAATGGGATAGCTTCCTCCTGTGCAACTAACATGATGCATGTCCAGACCTGATGAATACTGTTGGCAGACTGGGAATATTTCTGTGAAGGCAGAATTGTAATTTCAACTTTTCTTTGAAGTTTTTTTACCATCTCTGTTCAGAGAGTCATGTAGATCACCACAATTAATGCATGCCATCCCTCTCCTGTTCTGGGGCTCTCAGAATCTGGAGTTGATCTTGTCCTAGGTTTTCTATCCCTGCTGAAAAGAGGAAGGACCTTGATCGTAGCTTTGTGTGCCTATGGTGAGCATTTACATTAGGCAATACTCTCACTAGGGACCTGAACTGCATGTCAGCTGTGCCTCTGCTCCCTCTTCTCCTCATCTTTTCTTTGTCCCCAACCCCCTTATCTTTGCTCTGGTGTCACTTCACAAGTCTCCCAGTGCTGAGATAGCCATACCAACTGCTTGTCTTCAGCAGCCATCGACATTTACAGAGGATCCCACCAGCCCAAAGCTCTCATGAGCCCTTAGCTAACAAAGGTTTCCTGAAGAAGATAAATTCCCTGAGCCTGTATTTAGAAACAGAATTTCCTATCCTGGGTGAGAAACAGGCTTCGCCAAGCTTGTGACGCATCATCACAGCTACCAGCAGGACCCCACAGTGGAGCTGATTTCTGGGTTGAAGGGAAAATTAGAATTTTTTTTTTCTGGCAGTGGATCATTTTAAATKAATCCTTTTAAATAAATCCAACCAGCTCTAAATTTGCTCCAAAACTGGAAGAAGGGGAAGGGAGGAGGATGAAAAGAGTATTAAAATCTTCTCCCTGTTTTATTATTGAAAGATTACATTTCATTTACCTTCCCTTCTGCAAAAATTTGAAAAATAATAAACCATACAGAGATTTTTGAGACTTTTTCCTCCCATTCCCCAAATATTCCCATAACATAAGAGGGTAAGCAGCACTTAATAGCTCCAGTGGAGTCCAAATTAGTTTTTCTGGCAACGAAATGCAGTGTCTCCTCCACTATGCACACACACACACACATTGCTGCCTAAAGCATTAACAGCCCCTGCCCAAAGCACAAAGCTAAGGAACCAAAGGATGCAATGCCTCATAGTGTTAAGGCCCCTAAATACATATTGCATAATGTTATCAGCTTCAATTACACAATTTCAACTGTATTTCCAAGGAAATGGCTCCTTAATTTAAGGCTTAGGATGGTGTTTCCTTAATAAGTGGCTCTGCCCTTATTTAATTTTCTCTTTGTTCATTTAGGTGCTATGTGCAATGCACAAACCCTTTTCTGAAGACTAAACTGTACTTTTCTTTCTCCTGTGGCTTTCTTTACTGGTGTTCATAACAAAAGTGGTCAACTGCCTTTCTGAGTTGAGCCCACTTTATCGTCCAGAAATGGGATTGGTGTTTCTCCATTCTAGAGACAAGAAACTGAAGTACACAGAAATTAAGGTCCAAAGGCATCTGAGGCATTTTGTGCACTTAACTCACTCTGCAAGCTCCACAGTTTCCATTATATTCAGCAAGGACATCTGTGATTCAGAGCCACACCTTAAGACAAAGCATGGGAAAGAAAGACCCTAAAAATTAGTGGGTTATTACTGGGACAAAGTGACTCATCCAACAGCCCTTTGGAGCTGCCCTTTCAACAACCATGCAATGAGCATTTCTTCATCAGACCCTGACTCATTGCAGGTTCAGTAAATAAAGAGGCAAAGGCCATACAGAA
>NW_026623472.1:697756-719976 GCF_030028575.1 Malurus melanocephalus | reverse complement strand
AAGCTGTTTTGATGCTACTGTAACTATTTTATGCACGTGTGTGTATTGTGTAAGGGAGAAAAAAGACATTCTTAGATTGCTTTTCCAGCATATATGAAAACTATATACTGTCCCTCCTCAAATCAAACCAAACGAAAAAAGACCAGGCACCACAACGTCAAGAATAACTGGCTACGCAAACACAATTTAGGAAGCAGCAGATTTGCAGCAAAGTATCTTGGAGTGATGATGAATCACATCCATGAGTCAACTATGTCAAGCTTTTCAGGGGAAAAAAAGCAGTCACCACACCAGGAAAATGAACAGCAGTGTCCTTTGGCAGATATGTGAATTACTTTCCCCACTGTAATCTATCCCAGAAAGGCCTCCTTAGGTGGGCTGCTTCCATATGGGGCAGTCTAAGCAACATGGAAATTTACTCAGGACTCCGAGCCCTCAGAGTGGGGAACATATGATCAGACATCTGTGAAGATGAGATGGATGACCAAAACAACAGAATTGTTTAGTGGGGAGAAAAAGATTGAGGAGAGACATGGCAGCAATTTACTAATAGGTGAAAAAGGAAAAGGAATAAAATTTTTTCATGTCACTGACAGATACAAAGAGAAGTTATGGACTTAAACTGCAACAAAAAGAGATTCAGTCTGTACATTGGCAAGAATGTTAGAGGAGTAAGTACTGCAATAGATTTGCCTGGAGAGAGGAGGATGACTTCACTGGAGGTTTCTAAGCAGGGATTAGACAAATATCTGTCAGAATTGTTTACATAACRGTGATCTCTCCTTGGGAGCAAAGGTATAGGCTTGAGATCTCCTAAATAAAGCTCCACCCTCATCAAATTTCATTACTGTGATCCAGAGCATGGCATGCTAGCTCTGCTCAGAGAAACACAAAATATTAAATTKTTAAAAAACTCTATTTTCCCAAAATATATGAATTAGTTAGTAAATGTAAAACTTCAACTAAGCAAACACCTAGCCTGCAAGATCTGAACCTTAGGGTTAATGGTTGACAAAATCATAAGGAACAGAAAATAGGGGTTGATAATGAGAAGATTAGGCAGATCATACCAACAGCTGGTACTTTCAGCCTCCATTGCAGCTCAAAAGACTTGTACTGATTGAACAAGTAGTGACTTGCAGAGCTAATAAGAAAATCCTGGAAAAAAAGCTGGGATGGGTGAGAACTCCAGTTCAGGGCGAGTTCATCCCAACGATCCCCTGAACTGTAATCTGATTTTGGCAGTGTATCAGTGGCCTGTTTGCAGCCAGAAGGTCTCTTCAGACGGCGGGCTCTTTCATGCTGAGATGTCACAGACCACAGGAAAGCTGACAGGGCTCCTCTCAGCTCATCCCCGCTCTGCAGCTGCAGCACCGGAGCTCSTTCAGCACCGCGGAGAGCGGCCCCGCAGCGGCCCCGGGAGCCGAGCATCCTCCGGGTCAGGRCCAGGCTGCTCCTCGGGGCACCTCCATCCCGAACCGCCCACCACGCAGTTTGTAATGGGGTAAAAAAACCCTTCATTTATTCAGGCTCACTTTGTGTAGGCTGAAAATTGTTCCAAGGAAACACTCAAATCTGAATGGAATAGTGACTGATTCCAAAACAGAATTCTAAATTTTGGATCTAAAATTATTACATTGAATAAAGGTATTCCTACCATTCATTATCTTAGAGAAAAGGGGAAAAAATAAGAAAAAATCACCCAAACAACAACAACAAAATCCTCACAAAGCTCCATATTACTGAAAGGAGATGTCCTAATATGATTTTGTTCCCACTGTAAATGGCACCAGGTCATTAACCAAGCTAGTTATGTAACTCAACAATTTTCTAGCCATCCTTCCAACCAGAAAACCAGCCTGTTTCTTGGGCAATCAGATAATTGCATTTTACATTTTCAAATAACCCTTAACAATCGGGAACTAATTAATGTCCAGAACACCTCAATGAGCTATGAATGTTCCAACTTACTGATAGGGAAACTGAGGCAAAGAGCTTTGTCCCAGGCTGCAAAACCCATCCAGGGCAAAGGACTAGGTAGAAAAGCTTCTGTTTTCCAGCCTTGTATCCACTACATTCCCTTGGAAACACATGAAGGATGCTTTTATCCATATGATGAAGCTACCAGCAACCACTGAATCATCAACTAAACCATCAGTCAGCCTAATAATTAGCCAACTAATTAGCAACCACACAAAGCAGATTCATTTACTCAGGGTGCCATCCGATACTGTACAAGCAGGAAAGTTGGATGGCAGRATGCAAACAAGGAATGGAACGGCAGAGCTTTGCCACACGCCAGGCCCTGTCCAGGTTGCCAACAGGGATAGGGGGCAGCTTGAGGCTCCAGCACTGCAGCAGAGTTCCTCGGTGCCTGATGCACTCAGCTCCATATTCCCAGGTTTTCCTGGAGAGAACGGGATCCTCTGGCCAGGGAAAGGGAAGACTGAAAAGCCAMTTTTAAACCTGAGTCCCAACATGTTTTCCAGGGGGCCAGAGGAAACACACAGCCTTTGCTGTGTACAGGGAGTAGGCAAAGTTTCAGCTGTACCTTCACAAAATACACCTGAGTGGTAACCTTTCAGTGTAGTGCAGTGTTGAGAGCATGTAAAAAAGGTATCTGTCTTTATCACACAGGGCTCAGTGTATCAGCCATCTTCYTGTTCAAATCCTTCCCACTAAAACCATTTTCCCACATGGAAACTACCAGATCCCTACTGAACTGAGAGGGATATGAGAATATTGAGAGCAGGGAGGGAATCTCCCAACAGAAAATGTGTGTGGCAAAGAGGAAAAGTTGAGCACTTGCATTCAGGGTGGCTGGGGAATACCAAGAGCCCAGGTTTAGCCATTGAAGCCGTCTGGAGTCAGAAAGCAGCTGCAGTGAAAAGGCAAAAGGTCTGTATGAAACAGAAAGGTTTTCTTTGCAGGTAAAGTCTTCAGCGTGAAGCACCTAGAGATACGTTTTTTTGAGGACACAAGATTGTTATTTTAGTTATAATTACTAACCTCTGAACTTACAGGGAAATAAAATCTGTATCTTCAAAACCACTCYATCCATTAGCCAAGAGATCTCAAATGTCCACCTAAAAATGTCTGGGTTTGTTTAGCACATAATTAAAAGAAAATAGCAGTTAAATTTATATTTGAAGTCAMTTTAGATCCTTAACTCACACCATCAATGAGTGAAAGATTACCTGGTAGCACTAAGAAAGAAGTTGATAACCCTAAAAAAAGTGGGTGAAAACCAGAATCTTGTCATCAACTTCATATAAACTTTTCTGACATTAGAAGGATTTCAAATGTAAATCGTATCTTCCAACAGAGAAAAAAAAGCTTAAATCACATGGACTCCTGAAAGACCAGCAATAAGTCTGCAGGACAGAGCAAGGTATATGATGTTGTACATCTTCCTCTTCCTCCCCCTGAAAATCCGAGTGAATTTTTCCAAGTTCTTATTGCAAAAGTATTTTCACTGTGCTAATYAGCTGGATCAAATAATTATTCCCCACCTTTCAAAAGAAGATATTTTATTAAGCATTTTGATCAGGCTTGAAGATGKAAGTCCAGGCTCATAAAAGATGCTGCAACAATGCCTTAAGCATTTGCAGTGTGTTAGCTGAGCTCTGCAAGCTGCTTTAAGCTCCTGTGAGCTGCAGAGTGCAGAGCACCATAAAGGTGGTGTAAGCTGGTACATTTTGCCTCCTAGCTGAGGCAGGCTGCAAGTGGAGCTCCCAGCACAAAGTGGGTTTAGCTAATGGGAGATAACTTCTTATATTGTGATGCACTTGCAATAGTGACTCCAAGTATTTGCTTTAGGCTTACCCTCATTCTAATACCATTAAAATGGTGTGGCTCAGCAGTTCCCAAAGGGATTATCATGAGCCTCCATTTGAGGAGCTCCTCATTTGACCAGCCTCTGAGAATGGGTGTTAGGCTCACCAAGTGCCCAGTGGACTCATCCCCACTCTCCAACTCCTTCAGCCTGTTTTGCAAGAGAGAGTGAAAGAAATATTGACACAGATTCTCTCCCCTTTTCAGCAGGCAGAACTGCCAGTACTCTCTTGGGAAGCCCAGCAATCTCCCTGCACCTCCAAAGCCCACAGAGCTGTTTGTCCATAGTGCAGGAGGAGCAGGCTAGTAGGGAGGCCAAGAACCATGAAGTGGGCTCCTGCAGCAGGAAAACCTGTGTGAGGATATGTGAAAAATAACCCTGACTTGCTAATCCTAGCTGTGAGCAAACAATTAGCAGGAAGCAGAGGCAAACAGGAAAGCTGATTTAATTATGTGACACTGATACAGCCAGTGAACTGGAGGGAAGGGAAGGGGGGAGGCAAGGGGGGGCACCGGGGATGTGGGGTCAAAACAGTTTGTAAAAATCTGTTTCACAAAAGCTGTTGTTCCCCTCGGGGCAGAGAGAGATTACCGTGGCTCAGTGTCTATCAAACACGGGAAGAGAATAGGGCCAGGGGCAATGAGACAGCTTCCGAGTATGAAGGGCCCTTCTTCTTCTCCGCAGCAACCAGCAGCCTGCCAAAGAATTCCTGTAAGCTCTCGGCGGCTTTGTGTGCCTGCCTGGGCTGTGGGCAGCTCTGCAGCAGGCCTGCCTATTGTCGGCAGGGCTCAAAGGGAGCAGGGCAGAGAAAAGGGGAGCTGGGGGGAGGAAGAGGGTTTAAGGGGGCTTGTTGTTATCAAAGCCGCAGAGGTTATTGTGCTGGAGCAGAACCACGCTGCTTCTGAGCCCCTTCAGCGGGGYTGTTAATGGAGGCGCTGCAGGGAGACAGAGGGTGGGATTTGCTCCGTGTAAACTCGCCGGGATCTGCCTCTGCTCACACCTCTGGCTCACAGCAGCCGTGTCAGGGCAGAGGGAATGGCCCTGCACCCTCCTCATCCACACCCAGCAGCATCCACAGACACTGACCGAGGATGCTGGGCTCACACCCACTGCCACTGACACACCTGAGTGTGACAGACACACCCAGAGCACAGAGCAAACACCCCTGCTCAGCACAGACACACCTGCCAGCAACTCCAGAGATAAAKGAACACATATCCACATCTACAAAGGCAACAATTCATCACTGAAGGTATCTACAGCTGGACATACAGTTACATCTGATGGCTCATATGTGTACCCAAACACACAGTCAGATAAAGCCATGCCTAACAATATGTAAGTACAATTTTCCTGGCAGACACAAACAAAAAAAAAAAAATCAGGGCCCTGCCTCAGAGATCATGAGCTCACGGCAGAGTTAGCAGGAGAGATGGTAAACCAGGTTGTTTTAAAAATTTCATCTGCATCACATGAAGAGAAGTTGAGGGCCCTTGGGGAGAAAAAGCCTCAGGAAGGAGCATGTGAGCAGGGGTCTGTTGTCAGCAGCTTTGCAAACACTGATGCCATGTGTAACAGAATCTCCCAAAACATTGTGCTACAAACGTCCTCCAAATACCATGACCGACCAGAAGAAGGGCCTCATCCTGAAACCAGGATGTGCCTCAAGTTACTGCAGGGTCAGGGTGAGCAGGATGGAAGAGCTGGATCCCTGCTCAGACTATAGTCTGACTTGGATCAGGACAGCTGAGCCAGGCAATTCCCAAAGCCTGGCACACTGGTCCCACAGAATCCATGTCAGATCCAACCTCTGTGGAGGGCACCAAGCCATCCACCATGGAATCATAAAAGAAACTTTGAATGGGAACCAGAGTCTCTATCTCCTTATCTCCCTAAAGTTTCAGAAGAGAAGTAGCAGCCAAGGTCCCCTCCAAGGCACAGAGGAAGATTTCACATGTGTATCAGACCCACAGCCAAGATGTTGATGAAAATGGGAAATCACAAAGGTTTGACCCATTTCTTAATCTAAGTTTGGCTGGAAAAGGTAATCACACTAAAAAAATTCAAAAAAATGTTCCCTCTGGACCAGAAAAGCTTCTTCATGCTGATGTCAACCAGGCTGGTAGAAGCTTTACCCCACAGCAGCCAAATCCACAGCTGATCACAGCTCACCTGATGAGCAAGGATGGTTCAATGTTGGTGCACTACACAGCAGCCAGACCCTCTCCTGCTCCCGGGGTGGCCCCACTCATCAGTCCCAGAGCCACGATTTTTCCTGGTGCTGATTCACCACATCCGTGCTAATCACACCTGCCCAGGATCAGAAAAACACTCATAGAGAAGATGCAAACAAACCCACACATGTGTGTGGGGTGAGAGTAATTCCGTTGCACCCAGCACCTCCTTCTTCCCTTCTCCTCCCACTTCCACCCCATCACCCAGCAGAGCCAGAGAGGCAGGTGGGAAACTGGAAGAGGGATGGAGAGGTACCCCAAGAGGGAGAGCAGCAGCCTACAACAACCATGGTAGGAAAAGTAGGGGGGCTGAGACTGTGGGGGAGGGGACAGAGGCAAGGCAGGGAGGGCTTCTCATTGTGAGGGAAATTTTATTTTTAACAGATGCTAAGGCAGATGGCACAGAATTAACAGAAAATGGGAGAGGAAAAAAGAGGAAGAACATTACTGGCTCCAGAGAGAGTGGACATTAAAAAAATAAAGAATAAGGGAATGAAAACAAGTTTAAGTACTCTCTCCAGAGGAGGGGGGGAGGGAAAGCGCGAGGCAGAGCAGGGACGAAGCAGCGTGATAATAACCAAAGGCGTGAAATTGCAAAAGTAAAATTTGTGGCACTCGGGAGGGGCTGATAAGGCCCCAGCTTCATTGCAAAACTCACTCAGAAATTACTGATGTGATGTTTTAGCCTTTATCATTAATAATAATCGAGAGTGGGGAGCGGGGTGGGGGTGACTGAAACAAAGAGGAAAAGAGATTGTGTGACTATCTGAAACCTGGGGAAGGAGGAAGAGGCAACAAGAGGGGAGCTGGGGGGGAGGAGGTGGAGGGGCAGGGAGAAAAACGAGTCCAAATTAGGGGGAAAAGGATGAGAAGGGAAAGGAAAGTTGAAAAGGAAGCAATACTGGCCAAGAAAAAAAAAAGGAGGAAAGAGCCAGAGGAGGAAGGTTAAAGGACATGAGGAGAACAAAGGGGGAAGGCAGACAAACAGGAGTTGGGGAAGAAAACACCAAAATGTGAGAGGGGGGGAAAAAGCAGTCAGGGGGTGAGAAGAGGGTGAATGAATGGACAAGTGACAGGAGAGATGAAATAGTGGGAGAAGACAGACTGTAGGACAGGGATTAAGAGAGGGGGAGACAAAGAGATATGGCCCTGCCGCTCTCCTCCCAAATTAATCGAGGATACATCAACCCAAGCCACTAAAACAGAGCTATTATGAATGGGTTAGTCACAGGTGGAGTTAAAGGCCTACAGAGGGATATTAGCCAAAATTGAGTGGCTTTTAATTTCTTTCTAACGAGAGATTGTGGCTGGGGAGCCAGACACTGCCTCGGCTTAGCTAGGCCTGAAGGCAGCTAAACACGGGAGCCGGCAGCTTCCCACAGCCACGCTAAAGCGCCGGCGAGCTGACCTGTGCCGCGCACGCAGCCAGCTGGAAAAGGCGCTCAGGAGCTGACCTGCCTGCTCTGTGTGAGCCAGCAGAACAGCTACACACCACAGTGTGGGACAGGCACACCACAGAGCAGTGTGGGACACACAGAACACAGCGTGGGACACGCAGAGCATGGCATGGGACATGCACACACAGCGTGGGACACGCTGAACACAGCGTGGGACACGCACACACAGTGTGGGACACGCACACACAGCATGGGATACGCACACACAGTGTGGGACACATACACCTCAGCGTGGGACACGCACACACAGTGTGGGACACACAGAACACAGCGTGGGATACGCACACCACAGTGTGGGATACGCACACACAGTGTGGGACACATACACCTCAGCGTGGGACACGCACACACAGTGTGGGACACACAGAACACAGCGTGGGATACGCACACCACAGTGTGGGATACGCACACACAGTGTGGGACACATACACCTCAGCGTGGGACACGCACACACAGTGTGGGACACACAGAACACAGCGTGGGATACGCACACCACAGTGTGGGACACGCACACACAGTGTGGGACACGCAGAACACAGCGTGGGACACGCACACACAGTGTGGGACACGCACACACGGCGTTGGACACACACACCATGGCGTGGGACACACACACAGCACACACGTACACCTCAGGGTGGGATGCACACAACAAACCAGGCAGGGACCCACTGGAGCGCTCTGCCGGCTCTCGGCTCTGCTGACAGACAGACGGACAAAGTTCCAGTGCTTCACAACCCATCAGTGAGCTGAGGTGATTTACCCTGCCCATCAGGGCTTGGCTCTTTGCTGGAAGATCCCCCGGCACTGCAGCCTCCTCATTGCCCTCCTGGAGAGACCAGGGAGCTTCGACACAAGACCGGGACATCTGGGTTCTATTTCTGGCTCTGCTGCTGGCAATTCACCACATTTCTCCATTTTCCCATCTGCTATCTGGGAATAATGCAGTATTGTTAAAACTGAGCACTTAAAAATGATGAATCAGACCATCTCCTCATTCCAAAATCATGAGATTGGTTTAAAAAAAAAATCATGACATCTTCTAGAAGCATAAGGCCATGTACAGAAGGACTCATACACCTTCAGAGAACTTACTCTATTGCACTTAAGTTTCCTATGTGATTAAAAGAAAGTTTAAATTTTTTCCCCTGAACTCAGAGCTCACAGTTCAGCAGGACAAATGCCGTTGTGGAAAAAAAAACCTTCAGAACTGGTGATACTATGCAACATAATCTTTTCCCCTATACCTGTGTGTAGATTTTCCATGAAAACCTCTTGCTTCCCAAAGTATCCRTTCATTAAAACCAAAAGGAGGGGTCAATTTCTAGCAACTCTCTGTGAAGCACTTTTGGGGCGGGCACAAAAAAAAAGTTGTGGAATCATGGCAACATCCAGCTCTCACATTTTCTAAACAAAACCATTTGTTTTATGATTGAAAATTACTTTCATTTTTAAGCTCTAGACCATTTAGGCTTAAAAGTGACTTTCAAATGGTGAAAAGTTGCACTGGGAACAAAATATTTCTTTTTATCCAATACAAAATTTTGGGACTAGGGTATAGGAAAAGGGAGATAGGATCAGGATGAGAAACAAATTATTCCTTTGTGAAAGCATTACATATTTTTATTTCTTATCCCATTTTGAAGCAGAAGTAACTGCAGTTTACACATTCTCATAGAAAAAAAAAWTCCTGCCTAGATCCAATTTCCATCTATATGAGGTGTTTTAAGGACTGCAGCTAGTATATGCTAAGTATTCTTAATTTATGTATTATTTCATCCATTGCCAATATTTCCCAGCCTAAATAATCCACACATAMGGCTTCATCTCAGTGCTGTTCAAAAACTCACATCTTCCCCTTTTTCAATCTGAACCCAGGCTTGCCTGTGTGAAATTTATGCAGAAGTGGATGTGCTTTCAGGGGAAAGACACAAAAGATGAGCTGGAAAGTATGTGTGACCTCTAAGCCAACAAAAACACACTACATGCTATGACACAGGGGGTGCTGTTCATGGAACACGTGTGCTAAGTCCCAAAAACCCAGAGAAGCTGCTCTGAGTGCATGGAACATCACACAAAACCTGGTAACAACCACATCTAATGAGCAGAAGTCACATCGGGAAATCACTTGCTAATTTATCTGAGAAAAGTTCATAAACTTGAGAGACAAACAACCTTAGTGGTGGGGTAAATCTGTATAATTTTTCTGCATCTTGGATGGAGAAATGTTATCCTTCTAATGAAAGAGCCTGCAAAGAGAAGGGACAACATTCACATGAGGATGTTACTCTATGCTGGCAAAGGACCCAGGGACAGGGTTGCTATGTTCTGTGCTCAGCTCATCTTCAGCATTTTGTTTCCAGGTCCACCAGAAAACAGGAGTAGCAGCCAGGTGCATCTGGTTTGGACTTTCATTCATTTGAAACTTGGCAGACTATTTTTGTTTCAAAGACACAAGAGAAAGATCGTACACATTCTTCTCTTATTCAAACAGTGAGTTCAGCTGGGAGAAGTCAGCAGTGCTGGATCTGGCTTGTCCATCTTCCAGGCCTCCTACACATCTCCAACTGGAGAATCTCTTATCTGTCCATCAGGGATACAGTCCCGGGGCACAAAGTTCAGCCTTCAGGGATAATTTAATTTCTCACTAAAATTGAGTGACCTCAAGAAATATCTTTATAGTAGACAAAGAAAATAATATCCTAGAGTGAGAATGTCCCAGGAGACAAAGAAAAGCAGACGCAAGTGATCAGRCCACATGGAAAGTGCACAAGAAACAGAGAGGAGGGAAACAGGGCTGCAGAAATCAAGCACCAAATAATGCCAGTGTACATTCCTATTCAGAGACCTCAGACTTCCATGTGCAAGTTTTCCAGCTTGCTCACTCGAGCAGGAGCACTGGCTGAGTTCAGAGTTTCCTGTTGATAATTTTTCTGCCTTGTCTGTCGGCACGGAGCTAAGACCATTCCCCGCTGTCGCAAAAGCCTTTTTCAATAGGCACCGTCCCCCCTGGGCTGCCAGCTGAGGCTGCTCCCTGGAGAGCTACACCCCTCTCAGAGTCTATTAAAGCTCAATTACCCGGGGCTGACTGGCCTTGTTGTCTGGCAAAGGGAGGTAGGATGCTCCTCTCCCTCCCAGGGTCGGGGCTGCTTTACCATGGCCCAGCCAGATCACATCTATGTATCAATTTAATAAGATCAAATCAAGTACAAGATGTGAGGGGAGGAAGGCAGTGAGAGGAAAAGCTGTAAGAAGGCAGCTCAGAAAGGCTGAGCCTGCCTAGGCAAGACTGGCTGGCCCAGTGACGACAAAGGGCACATTGCTGATTTACACTGCAGGCACAATGGAGCATCCTGATTTACATCAGCATGGACCTCCTGGCCTCACACACTCGGTCCACCAGCATCTTCCTGTGCTGCATCTGAGTCACTGGTGCTTTCTCAGGGACCAAAACCACWCTCTCCTACATGTCCCACTTCCATTCTGTCGCCACGCTGTTCCCAAGGAGGTTTCACATCTTCAGCTGTCGAGTCCTGGCCTTCCCCACATGCTGGGAAAGAGCTGTCATCAACGCCAACACAGAAGTTTCTATCAGCAATAAACAGCTTTCCTCCCACCTACACCCTCCCTCTTTGGATGTGTCTTCTGGGGTCTGAGTCCATAGACAGAATTATACAAATAGATCAGTCATACAAATAGCAGTCGTTTTTCATTTATTACTCAGAATCCTTATGGGCAAAGAAAATAAGAGAAGCTGAAAAAATGTAAACCCGTTTATTTTGTTCCTCATCCCCTAAGGACCCATGCTTTCTAAAGCCACTTCATTGGCAGAGAGGGTGGGGTAAGGGAAAGAAGGACACACCAATACCCAGAAGGTCTAACTTTGGGTCATGATGTCTCTGCCACAGTCCAAAGGACTCTGAATGTCACACAGAGGTCAAGAGGTAAAAGTCTCAGGTGCCTCTGGAAAGAATCCTTCATCCTCATCACACAGGCAAGGAAACTGAGGCAGAGAAGCCTGGCAGCCATTTACAAAGCCTCTCAGAAATGCACCTGAGAAGCGGAGACAGGTGAAGCAGGGTCCCCTAAGCACAGGATGCCTGTCTTCCTCAGCACACTGTGACACACACCACCGACAGAGGAACGGGGGAACAGAATAGAGGAAACTCATCAAATGAAAACTATTCACAGATGTCACAGATACTCAGTCCAGAAGGRTCTGCACATTATTGCATCTCCAAATTGCAAATCAACACTCACCTCCAAGACAAACTTGAGACCTCTGGYAGAAGGCATACACCAAGCACATGGAGTCACAGGCAAGAGTAGGCCCTGCTAAAACCTCCCCTATTCCCTGCTTCTGACAGAAGTCAAAATCTGTGGGAATGCACTCCAGAGCTCCTCACAAAAACTTATTTCTAATGCTGAGCAGGGAGAGCAAGATATAGCAGTGGAAACATGGATGGTCCAGCCTCTCCAGCCCAGAGATGCAAAGTAGAGCTGATGCACTCCCTGTGCATTCAGAAAACAAGAGCTCTCTTGGGTGCAGAGTTGAGCTGTCAAGAAAATGCCTGTACCCCAAAGCTTTTTCTCTTGCCTTGAGTTAACAGAGTACACCTTGCAGCATGGAGCAGTGTCAGGACCTGGCCAGTTTCACATGGCAGGAAGGAAGCATTTGCTGCCAGCTGTGTCAAACCTCCAGCTTCCTGCCTCTTGGCAGAACTCCAGAACAACCCTCATTCTTCTGCAGCACCTTGATCACTGGGACCCTACAAAAAACTTATCCCTTTTCTGACCTAGAGCAGTCAGGCCATCCAATATTTCACTTCAGAGGAGAGATATGGGCAGATGGAGATGCAGGTGGGCATTTGATCTGGAAAACAAAGCATGGACTGGGTGAATGTCATTATCCATGAATGGAAAAGAACAGGTAGGAGAAGCAGCATATATTCCCGTGCAAGCTGGGCAACAGCAATGATSGTGGCACCCATCAAAAAGACACTGGTTCCACTGGGATTCTGCCTCCATGGGACATTTTCCCCGAGGGCCTGCCACATKTCCAGTTTCCTTCAAGGTAGCAGCTTGAGGAGGTTATGGCTGCATGACCAGATCTGAGGAAGAAAACAGAGTTGACGTGTACCCTGTTGTTCGTACAGGCAGTCATGACCAGAGGTGCCGGCAATTTTCATTCCTTGAAATGGGCACCACAACACCCTATCTCCCAGACACAGGTACACACAGCCATGAAAGCCAAGTGARACTGCTGTCACAGTCCCTTTAGACCTGGGAAAAAACTGGGTTGGTGTCTGCAGGTGCTCATTTTCCTAGCTTTATTCTGGACCTTTTGATACTTGCTGCTTCTCCCCRAACTTCAGCATCTGGAGTCATAACATTAGGGGATATGAATTTAAAGGGAAGGTGTGGGAGGGCAGAGGTTTAGCTGTTCTTTAATGGAAGAAAACCTAACAGATTCAACAACCCCAAAAGGCAAAAAAACAAAAAGAACATTATGCCAAAGCCAGTGGCATTTTATTACATAATTTTGCTTTAGCTCTAGCATGCTGAACATAACCTCTCATCAAAAAATCAACCCAAACCTTCCACCTGCACAAAGAGCATGGAAAGTCCCATCTGTGCCAAGGAGAGGGGCAGTGGAAACATCTTGTTCCCTTCCCATTCAGAACAAGCTCAAAGTGAATCCCTGCAGACCAAGTTCAGGCTCAGATCCTTCAGCTAAGAGGAATTGTACCAGTCTGGTGATTCARAGAGAGATAAACTTCCATTTAAGAGGATTTTTGGCTTTGTGCTGTCTATGGTTTAAAGCCTTCAGAGCCTCAGAGGTGAAGATGTTCTTGCTGGAAAAAGAGATGGGATAAGGCCAAAGAGGGACAGGTCCAGCYTGACACACACTGAGGAAGATTTCCAAGGAGGCAACGTGTGCCAACAGAGCTGCCCAGCTTGATCAGCCCCATACTTGGTGTATTGAAACCATGCTGAAGAATGTCTTGACCTGCAGTGGACTTGAGCAGCAGCTGAGAAACTCCAGCAGAGCAGCAGTGCAAGCCCACTCTGCCCCACACTGTAAGAGGCACTGAAAGGCCGGAGAAGCAAGCCAAGCTGGCTTAGGCTACCCAATTTAGGCTGGTGGAAAAGAAGGATTGAATATTCCCTCGTGTGCTGCCCATGCCCATTGCTCCAGCTGCCTACCACTGAGGAAGAAGGATCTGATGCCACAAAGCACCTTATCCCTGGCTGTGACATCTGACACAGCCAAAATGGGCATCTCAGTTATACTCAACTAAAACCATGGCACAGCCTAGGATGGCCTGGGTTCGACACTCCTAGATGGAGCCTTAAGGCAGCCTCTTTCCTAGAGTACCAAGCAAAACTACCCTATCTGCCCCCACCCCCAGACATCACTCCTGGAGCTTTACACCAGGACCACAGGCTCATGAGGGAGGGATGGGGACACAGTGAGAGGATCTCCCACCAGAAACTGTGTGGGGAGGATTTAAAAAAAAATAAAAAAAAAAAAATATGGAAGAGAAGCTGTGAGCAGAGACAGAGAGAGGAAAAAAAGAAAAAAAGGAGTGGGAAGGGAGAAAGTGAGAAAAAGAGAGAGAGTGAGAAAAATGACAGGAGCTGAATTTTCGGCGCCCTCACTTTAAATCAAGATAAAAGACTGAAATGGAAAATAACAGTCCAGAGAAACCCCTGGACGGCTTTGGGCGTTAATGGAAACACATGGCTGAAGGCTGTAGTGTTGTCAGCTTCCCCGTGCTCTGACATTCCTTTCTGATAATCCGGCCTGCCATAAAATTAGAATAGCAAATACCTCCTGACAAAGATGCATGTTTCCCTCTATTGTGCCATCATAAAAAAAACTCCGCTGGTGACTCGAGGAGCCGCAAACTTCAATTTAAATTTACAGTGCGGCGGAAGGAAAGTGATATGCACTCAAAAATTTTAATAACCTATTAAGTTACGACTTCAATTTCATTTTATGAATATTTTCCTTGGGGAGCAGTGCTATCACAGAGAAAGATAGAAATTTAAAAAAGATAAATAGTGCCATTAATCTCCAACATTTCTCTTCCATTATCCTTGAAAATTAGGAGTTATTTTTGTTCAGATCTTCATGTAATTAGCTCCCTACACTTGATTCACTAGCCAGAAAATGACCATGTTCAGAAAATTAAAAATTTGTCATTAAGTGGAATTTAACATAATATCATTTATCTTTATCTATTCCCCAGCTGACAGCAGGAGCCTTGGAAGTGATACAGGCTTCTGTGTCAGAGAGTAGAGGCAAGTCCTCGACATGAGAGGGAGAGTGCAGGAGTGTGGGGGGAGGCTATAAGGATGTGGGAGAGGGGGAGCGTGTGAGACAAAAAGGAAGCTGGAGCTGGAGTCACAGGAAGAGGGGGAGAAAAGGAGGAGTGGGGCATGGGAGGAGAGGCAAAATGCAGAAGGCAGGCAGAGGAACAGGGCAGACAGCCAGACAGGGTGAAGGATGGAGGGAGGGGCAGGAGGGGTGAGGAAGAAGAGGGCAGGGAAGGCAAGGTAGAGCTACCTGCTGAGCTCAATGGCAGAGCTTGGAAAGTGCCACCATGAAGCCATGAAGCTGGGTGTCACTAGGAAAGCAGAATYGGGGGGCTGGTGAAATCCTGACCTGGCAGGATCCCTGAGAGTGTGCACTGGATGAACACCAAGGCACGGGGTCCTGCTGACAGCTTTCTCTAGTCTTGCCCTGTCCACCTCATCAGTCCCCCTGAAACACAGAGCAAGACCCAGGARAAATCATCATCAAGGTCAGAGGAAGGCTTTTGCTGCCCATTAAAGACCTAAAGCCTGTACTGGYAATAAGAGCCAAAGGAATGTTGGCTGTTAGCAGACCTCATCCTCTTCAGGTGCTTCAGAGTGATCCACAGAGTGCTCTCCACCATGCCATTATCCCCTTGTACAGAAGGCAAACCGAGGCATAGAACAGGTTTTCAAATTGCCCCAAGGTCCTGAGACTGCAAGCAGAACTGGGATCAGAGCCCAGACTGCCACACTGGCACATCCTTAGATACCTGCTGCTCCAACTCTTAATTTCCATTCCCTCCCCTCAACTAATCCTGTGTGTGCACCAGAAGTGCAACAAGAGCAGCTGTCCAGCATGGGCTGAACATGGAGCCTCTTCAGCTTCTGAATCCCTCTCATTGACCAAGAAACATTAGCCTACTAACCATCTCATTTAATCTGTCTCTCCTACTCTCAGTGGCAAGATCTGATAAAATATCTCTGTGGAGAAAATGAAAGAGAATAGGTGGAAGGAAAGAGAAGAACACCATAAAGCAAACACTATGGGCAGGAGCTATTTTAAATAACTGGCTAGCTAAAAAAGCCAAGGACATTAGCTACTCAGCAGTTCCATCACAAGAGCTTGTGCTATTTTAAGCAAAACTCTTTGCCTCTCTATTCTGGGTTAAAGTTTGGGGATTTTTCCACTCCTCTCCAAGAAGTTTTGGGGAGTTTCATTTAGCTGCATTCCTTTGTCCTGTACCTTAATTTTCAAATTTTGTGCACGTATTTTGTTCTTCTTTTGTCTTAAAAGTACAATGAAATGTRTTGGGAAAAAGCCATAAAGATTTGCATTTCATCAAAAACAAGCTTAATGACCTTGTGCTCTACCATGTACTCTTCTGTGCTAACCATAACACAGAATTTTGCACAAGTGTCTACTGGACAGAGTGCAGTGTGTCACAGATCTGCACAAGAGGGCATAAAACAGCTGAGGAACATTCCAGCTCAGACACTTATCATCATGCTTCATGGATGTGATTTTTAATGCAACCTAGGGAGTTACATACAAAAAAATCTCCTCACAGGTTCCTGCAAGCCACAGTTGGCAGCTGCAAAGTACCAGACCATGTGCATCAGCTTATTCCTTTCCTTTCCTATAAAAGGATTGTGCTTATGCTGTAGCAGGACACACAGAGGTGCTGGAAATACCTTGGAAGATGCAGGCATGGGACCCAACCATCCTGCCTGGTTTCTACAGGCAATCACACGCTGACAGTTGTGAAGTTTCCCACCACCAGCTGGGGGATGCAGCGCTGTTTTATAGCTCAGGCAATTTCTGTACTCTGTGCCATGTAGCTGGAGACAAGAGCAGGGCTGGATAAGCACAGGTCTGTGCACTGGTTTTCGCTGGGTACTGGGTGTGGCTGTAGACCAGATCTCAGCTAGAGTAAAGGAAATTAGCAGCTCCTACAGCACTTGCCCCAGTGGAGTGGAGTGCTGTCTCGGGTCTGTTCTGGGACACGTTTACTCATCTTAAGTGTACTGCAGCCGTGTCTCTGGTCTAAGCACCAACTGGAAGTACTCCACATCATCACCTGCCACATCAACATCGGTGCAGAGCAAACCCCCTCCAACCAGAAGTGTCAAGAATCACCTCATCCCTTCAGCAGGCCATCTCCAGACAGGGAGCTGGGACAGTCACTGAGCTGGAAGGCCCAGCGTGACAAGTAAGACTGAGTTCATTGGCATAGGAGGGAAATCTCTGATCCTTGTGGAGCACCTCCCCATGGCAACACAGATCTGACTGTAGAAAGACCCATGAAGCATTTCCCCCTGTCTGTGCTGGGACTGGCTTCTGACTGATGAATAGATCAGGAATGTGATTTACTCTCACTGCTGTGTTGCCCAAACCATTTTGTTGTGCATCCCAGAGCATGTTCTTTACACTCTGGACCTCAAACAGACCTTTCCCCCAGGTCTCCTCCCTCCCAYCCTCCCACTCAGACTCATGCTCCTCCTCTCCCATCCCTCTACACACTCTTCCTTTTGCAGTTCCCCTTCATTTTCTGTCTTTGCTCAGTTTCTACCCTTTCTTCTCCACTATTAGAGCCATTTGWTTCATGGTGCTCTCAAAGCAAAGGAGAAGGCCCCTTCTTCCCTTATCCACTTATTATAWGATTTACCAAAGTGCCTTCAATTTGTTTCCCCATTTCTTGACTTAGTAGCTATCCTTGCTGCTCACCTTAAAACCAGTTCTCTTCTTCTACCCCAGTGTCTTCTTCTATCCACTTCAACCCTTTTTTATACCCTTACAGACTAAGCCAGACTGTTCTCTTCCTCTCTACACATGGATCCTGGCCCATCCCCTCCTTCTTCTCCCATTCCTTTCTCATGCTCCCCCTCCTCACCAGCGCTTCAGCACTGCAGCCTTAAAGCAGGATAAATGGATATGGATATCGTACAATAAAACCTTCAGAATGGAGAGTTTTGTGCAAGTGAACAGCAGCCAAGCCTGAGAGACTGAAAATTGGATAAAGGGATTAAAACAGTAGCACATTAACAGGAGATTTAGAGTGTAATAAACTCATTTCATAATAATATGTGCGTTGGGGCTGGTAATAAATCATCGCGGGATCCCTGCCTTCCGCAGTGCTGGAACGAGGCAGTGACCCGAAAGCAGGGTAGGATTTCAGCGAGATGTGGATTAATTTCACAGGGTTCTTGGCCAGGAATAGAGCGGCTGTGCCATTCCTGTACAGCTGCTGCTGTTACTGCTGGCTTTTTTGAAAAAAAAAATCACAAAAAGCAAACAAATAAAACCAAACAAGAGGACCTGCCAACATYGCCTGGCACATATTTGTGGAGAAGGGTACTCAAGTGGCCTTCACTAGCACCAMCCCAGAGGCCAAAAATTTAGCCAAAACCTTCTCAGTCACCTCCCTGGACAATGTCCTGCACCTTTTYCACGCAGACCTGTGGGGTGAAGATGATAGAACAGCAGCAGGAAAGAAGTCAGATGGACAGAAATGCTAGGCTAGGTCACCACCTTAATGACTCAAATAACCTTGCCTAAGGCRCTGAACTAAAAGAATCTAATGATCACATGCAGTAGATATTCAAGCCTGGTGGGCAGCCCAAAATGCAGCCTTAGGATAGGTGGGGATGGGGAAAGACTGAGACTCCAACTCACCTCTGCTGCGCAAAGCTCATGCAAAGTTATAAAAGTGATAAAGCCACCCAAGAAAGGGAAGAGAGCAGCAYGCTGGAATGTTCCCAGAGAAAGAATACAGATGGATCCAAGCCATAGTGCAATTAGGTGAAGCAAGGACTTTGCAGCAAGAGGTAATAAAGGAACAAAGATCAGGAAAATGCAGTACAAGCATCCTGAAACAAAGGACTTTGGAAGRCCTTAGGGAGATGGGGACAGGTTGATGGTGTCTTAAGAACAGCTGGGGARCAGAAATATAACCTCCCCAAAAGTRARGTACAGAGAAGCTCCCAACATTCAAGGCACCRGTCCAGATCTGGGCTCTACTTCTTGCTACTGCAGCCATGGAGATTGCTTAGGACAGKGAGTGCTCAGGGAAAGTCCCACCTTGCTGTACCATAAGCAAGAGAARTGGCCCAGTGGATTTGAGAAAAATGCATGTTGGTTGGCATCCAGTACAACAATGGATGCTAATACAATTGGACATGAAAACAATRATCTGTATTGAATAAAAGATGGGATGGGCCAATCTCCAAGGAAATTCTCTAAACATAAGCCAAGACTGGCATAAAGGGGGAGGGTAAATTTAGGTGAGGGATATGGGACACTGTGGAGACTGAGGAGAAGGTGAATCACCAGCAGTGCAAAATCCAAACCTCAAAAGCAGACTTACGAGCTTGGAAACCTGCAGATTCACAGAGATTTGTCTTTACTGATATTGCTAAGGTGAGAACCACAGGCCAGAGTCACAGCTCTGGACTTCTATGAAAATATTAACCTCTATGTGCTGTCCAAATGCAGTGGTAACAAAAGTCATCAGTTCACAAATCAGCCATCTGCCCGTGTGAGCAGATGGAAGATGTTCAAACCAAACAAGCCATGTAACTGCTCCTCAAACAGAAGCYTAAGCCTTGCAAGAGGCCTGGACCTGAGAAGAATATTACATTCATATGTAGTTTCCATTACCATGTGTGCTGCTGACAATCCCCCTACTGTGCACTAATCCCTCAAGACACCTTGTTTCTTCATCAAAGGGAGTTTTGCAGAATCATGCACRTATGTGCAGAAGACACAGCAAATACCTACAGCTTTTACAGGTCCAGATTGGAAGGTAGGCTGAAGCGGCATGTTTGGATTTTAGAAGAGGTATTTGACATCAAATTGACGGGTGGATTAAGAGAAAATACAAAACAAGGAGAAAGGAAAGACTGCAGCAAAACAGGAAAGGAGACTCAGCAAGAGAGAAGGGCTGAACATCTCAGATCTCCTTGAGATTCATTCAGTGAAAGGACAAGGAAGGGTCCCAGCACTGCTTGGAAAGCCATGGCCACAGGTCTACAAGAAGAAAGGCAGTGACAAAACATTGGGCCCCAGCAGACTGTTGCCTGAACTTCCAAACTTCTATGGAAAATAAACTACCAGGTTTACAAAAACCTTTTGTCAAGGTTTGGACAAATGCAAAACATTTCATAGTCTTTTGAGTGCAGAGCACCACAGGTAGCCAGTACCAGGTCAAAAGCCCAGCTCTCACCTCACGCCAAGGGATGTCACCAGCGAGACTGCTAGACAAGGGTCCTGCACAAGGGAAATAGTCCAACCTTATCTTGGCCCAGCTACAGTCACTGACCCAGACTGAAACAGGTCTGACAGAAGAATTCTGTACCTGCACACCAGCTAAAGTGYTCATTTGGGATGGAGGAGGTACATGCAGTCTTGTCCAGCTTCTGAATCACTCTGTGCTAAGACTTGAGATTGATTCTGCCCTCGGTCTCTAAGTGCCCAGAGCATAGATTTATTAAYCATACCAGCTCACATTCTCTCCAGCTAGTTTCGATCAAGAAAGGTAAATTTTCACTCAGAAAATTCTCATAATATGGTTGGAAACTCCTCTGTGCTCCCATCAAGCAATGAAACTACTTGTGTTTCAAGGAAAAAGATTCACAAGAAGCATTCCTGCCAGTCCAGTCCTCCCAATYCCCTGCTTTACACTGTGCTTRGAGGGCTAAGGGGAAATAYATGTTGAACATCCCATTTTTGTCAYGAACTGCTGTTCTGCAGAGCTCTAAGCTCAGAGGTTCAGMCAACACCCTGGACAGTCTGCAGCCCCAAAAACTACAGCTGAGGTCTTTGTTCTCTTTACTTCTCCCACCATGAGCAGCTCTACCATATGGCAGGATTTGGCTTCCTACGCTTCAGCATTAGATGTGACAAATACAAGAACATCACTCAAAGGTAAAATGTGCACTAAACAAAGGATTGGGGATTTTTTCCTCAAAAGAAAAAATATGGATTTAAAAAACCCTTTTGTAAAAGCGTATTTCAGAGATCACTTCCAGACTGTAAAGGCTATTTTTGGTTAATAAACACAGGAACCTMTGTTTTGAAAATGCATTGGTTAAAACAAACAGTTTTAGCAAGTCCATTGAAAATAAAAAGCAAAATCTTAAGARAAGTCTTAAGAAACCAGAAATTTTACTCAAAATTTGTTTTATTTTTTATAAATACTGGAAAACATGGTCAAAAAGCMCAAGCAGGTCAGCTTAGCTTTCAGCCTATAGTTGTGGGGAAAAGGAAAAGCAGAAAGGAAAAGTTCCGTTTGCTGTTTCTTTTCCTCTGATAGTAAGGGATGATCCCAGCTCAGCAACACTGCACAGTAGAAAGACAGAAGTCCCAAGACTCCACCCAATGAAGTTAAACAATGTGCACAAAGCTACCAGTGGTACATTAACATCACAGATACTCACTGAGAGGTCACAGTCCTTGAGAGCCTTTCTGACACAYCACAAAAACGTGTGGCCCTCGTGGCATTTGAGCCTGGTGGGAGGGTGTCACAGTGGTAGCAGCAGCACTGCTGCTCACCTAAGCTGGCTTTCCCTCATTACCATAGCTCTTGCCACACCACTGAAGTGTAAATTCACTCAGTAAATCACACCGGCTTCACCGTTGCAAKACAGTACTCAAGAAGCACTAATAAAGAGGGAAAATTGGATTTGCATCCAAGTCAGCCTGAAACTTCATCTGTCAGTCACTGCCAATCAGGACCTACAAACCACAGTCAGACTTCCCTGGTAGTAAACTGGCCATGGAAACTTGGGAAGCCAAGGCACAGAACTGAATGTACTCAGCAGAAGGCTTTCATATTCCCTCATCCCACAAAAACCAAGAAGTCCTCTGTAATAAAAGATTGTGGACAGTGAACCACAACAATAAGTTACTCTGAGTAGTGAACTAGAGAGCCAAGGGGCTGTAAAGTGCCTTGATTTCTCTCCTGCTGAAATCAAGGGAGGTATTTCTTCCCACCACCCCTACTAGGTGATATTTAAGAATAAGAAGAAAATTCCATAAACCCTCCAATCAATTTGACAGACCATTTCAGCTGGAAAATACAGGTAGCTCTGAAATTGCTCTGAAAATGCTGAAGGACCCAAGTTCAATGTCCTCCAAACACTACATCACAGCTATCAGTCAAAACTATTTCTTTTGTGTAAAAAAGGGCCAACACTAGCAAAAGGGCTGAACATGGCTAAAACAAAATATGTCCTTTTGTACTAAAATATGAAGACAATTTTTATATTGCCTTCATATTTAACTAAATATAAATGTAATGAAATTTTCATGAGAACGGAAAAGAATTAGAGAGATAATACTGTAAGAAAAAAAATTTAAGTTTTTTTCCTCTTTTAATAAAAAAAAAAAAA
>NW_026623472.1:670039-697739 GCF_030028575.1 Malurus melanocephalus | reverse complement strand
AAAAAAAAAAAACATTTAAAAAACAGGGAAAAGCAAAGAAAAGCACCAGGGATTTTTCTACACAAAAGATTGTATGTGTTTCAAAGCATTCCCTTTCTTTACTAAGATGAAAAATGAAATTAAAGCTATCTGATTCATTTCCCCACAACTGGGGCATAGTTACACTGTCCTGCAGTAGTTTTAGGTTTGCCCTGCTGGAAAGGGCCACCACCTTCCAAGACACTCTGCAGGTATATGGCAGGCGAGTTAAGGCACACCACTGGTTYTCTATTTGTCACAAAATATCATTACAATGCAGTTGCATGATACTGTGCTGGCCAGAAATCACCTTCTAGACAATTTAGTGGTATGACATGGTACATTGTCAACAGTAAATCTGAGCTGGAAGGCAATAACCCATTCCAATGCTGATCAGGGAAGACATCAGAAACAATTAAATGCCTACTCTTAATCATGCTACCTGGCTTACAGGAAAACCACCTTGTTCTGTAACCTTCTATGATTTTATTAGCTCAAGAGACTCATATTAGCTTAATTTTTGGACAGGAGTCCTGCAAAGAGCATCCAGTGTTGGCAAAAACTGCATGGCTGTAGTGAAGCACTGACTGTTCACAACAGATTGACCCTGGGCTGTTCTAGTGAGTGCTGATCAGGTGAGCTCTAAGCTCAAACATGATTTTTACAGTCATAACAATTTCCCCATATTTGAAAGAGCAGCCACATTTACCAGCATTTCCAAGTTCCTGCACGGACAGTTCCTCCATATTTGAATTTCAACTGGACAGCAGAAGTGTCTTCTTCAATTCTGTTGCAAAGGAGTAACTCAACATTTCCTTGGGTGTAAATGAAGGCAGACACAAGCACATTACCTTGCTTTGCCAGAATTATCAATGGCACAAATATGAGATCAAGAACAGTAAGTGAGGGATAAATTCTGCAGAAAAAGCTGAAATTGAACCAGAGTTATCAATGCAAAGTAAATCAAATTCACTCATGGACATTTCAAAGAGGGCACAGATAATTAGGTAAGTCAGACCTCTTTGTGTTAGTGAGATTACAGCTGGAACACTAAATATATGCCTGAATGCCAGATTCAAGAAAGATGGTGGCAAATAAGAGCCCTTTGTGAAGAGACACGCCCTTTGTGATTGGTGCAAGACCTAGAAAGAATGACCTGTAAAGGTTAAAAGAAATTAAGGTGTTCAGTCTAGAGATGTGAAGGCTTAGGAGAAACATCTTCCTAGTAGATAAAATACTGAACAGAAAGGAAGGCAATTATCTTTTCTCCATGTCAACGTGGAAGAGAGAACAAGATGTAAACTGCAGCAAGATCCAGATTAGGCGTGAGGAGCAAGGATCTAGTGCTGTGAATTCATGCTACGGGCCAGTGAAGGACTGAAAACAGATTGCTGAAGGGAAGCTGTGATATCTCCATCACTGAAAGCTTTTAAAGACAGAAAATTAGCTAGAAAGTTATAAAACACTCATCTGAGATAGAATGGGTCTTGCCCTAGGGTAGGGAGATGGATTGGATCATCTCACGATGCTAATTCCAGGCTTAATTTTTCTGATAATAATATTGAAATTAAAGAAACTAATCCACATTGAAGCTGATTGATATATCCAATGTTATGTATTAGACCAGTAGCAGGAGAGCATTAAGACTACCAGTAACTGATACCTGCCCATCAGTGACATTTGCTTCAATACTAGCTGCAAAAAAATCTGAGAAGCAAATGGAGATAAGGGTAATTTACTGCAATTTCCCTTCCTTAGTGTCCAAAAATATTTCCCAAATAGCATAATCAAAAGACTGTAATATGTATATTTGCATGAGTAGAAAAATTTCTCTATTGAAAATTAAATTTTTTTTCTTCTTTAAGTTTGGGGGGTGGGTTAATGCTAAGCATTAAAATTATCATACTTTTCATTAAGGAATACAGACATTTTGTTAAAAAATAAGAGAAATACAACAGACTTGTTCAGAACTTTTTTCCCTAAGAAAATGCAAAGAAAGGCAAACATTTTTCAGATCATTCTATATTCTTCAGAAAGGAAAAAAATGTTTTAAGCAAACAACTGTCCTGTTTTGGCATTTCTGAGTCCAGATTTCAGCATCAGTTAAAGAACATTTGTGTTGCTGTCTTATGGAAGGTTGCAGCAACAATTTGGGGTTCTCCAGATATGTAGAGAGTCACAGTGTCAATGGTGTTGACGACTTTGTGGTCAAGGAGCAGCAACAGGGCTGTTTGCAAAGTTTGTCTCGTTACCCTGGGGTTTGTCTCTGATACTTTCTCAAAGCATGCCCCTGTCTTGCCTCCCCRTAACAACACAACTCCTGAACTTCATGTGCAGGGCCATGTTTTGTGGAAGGGGTCTAGACACCTCATTGCCCCAACTTATCYTGCTGAAGCCATTCCTTGTAAAACAGTAACACCTTTACATAGTACAATGCACTTTGTATGCTGCTCAGCAGATCCCAGACTGAACCGTGTGCTAACTCCCTGTCACTCCACTTCCAGAGTCACACATTAAAAAATTAGTTCCTTCTCCATCTGAAATTGCAAAATCTGCTTATCCTTCTCTCATAGGGCCAAAGTCTTTGCTGGCAGAATTTAGAATTTAGTTGCTATTGACTGATGCTTCCAGTTCTCCTGCATGTTTCTGTTATGTTGACAGATTTTATTTATTGTATGCAGCTGGTACAATATGCACAAATCTACATGGCTATTTCCCAGGACTGTGTAACCAAGACAGCAAAGTAATTGTTTCAGAGCATGCACAGAGTCCACCCAGATTCTCCCATCAGATCATGAGCAATGGTCTATAGTGAGCTGCCAGCAGCGTAAAGAGAAATTGGGTAAACTGAGTCGTTAAACTGACAGCCCCTCTTCAAAGGGCAAAATGCACCCATTTTCATCCAAACACAACATATAAACATCACTACAAATGGGACTTATGCAGGTTAAACTCTGCTTCTGTGTAAGACCCATTATCCCTTCTGGGCCACATTCTTGCCTTGTGTAAATTAGTGCCTTCACATTATCCTCCCAAAGCCCTGATGAGCTGAAATCTTACCTCCCCACCCCCCTAAGCTCAGGACCTGGAGTTTTCCATCCAGTGACAAAAATTCCACATTTTTAATAGAGCATTGTTACTTTCATCATCAAATAAGAGTCTTCTCATCGCATGATGTACCCTCTCCGTTTGTCAAAACTGAAATACAACAGTTACTCTCATTTCTCTCAAAGGCCCTGTGCATACAGTTCTTGCTATGAAGTAGGGAATATACTTTGTCTGAACTTCACCTGAGTATTGGTCATTTTCAATATGTTTCTGTTCCATTAATGGAAAAATATGGGAGCCCTCCGGTGGTAAAAATAATACCTTTAATTTTTCATAGATGATAACCAGCGTCTGTAACCTAGCAGATAAAGTGCCTACTTCAGCTTTCAGAGGTGCAGCTGTGAGTTCAGGACTGTATTTTCAGCATCTTTTCTGTTCTCTTTATTCTCCTTGTGAAGTTTTAATTTAATTAACATCCGCTGATTTAGCAGGATCATAAAAATCATAAAAACAGCTACCATCACCAATGGGTCAAATTCAGACACGTAGTAATGGTGTGCAAATTCTGTAGGAGGAAGAGCATGTGAAAGGATGAAAATTTGATGTTTGTGTTAAAGAATAAAAATCATGGTGTAAATGCACTMATTTTCACCAGAGATCAAGCATACCTGATCACGCTCAGCTGACATAATGAAAGYCTCAACTTCAAAGAAAAACTTTATTTCTCACAGCAACAGTTTTAAAAGCTATAAACATCCAACACTGAACTTCTATCAGTTGTGAGGACAGGGAAGTAAAGAAATACCTCATTAGATTCACTCAGATCCACTCAGATCCACTTCTTAATGCCTACTGTCTCCCCCTGTAAGTTTCAACTGTAAAATCACAACTTATCCAAAAAACAGTATGCTAGAAATGGGGAAAAAAGGGAAGAAGGATCAGTCTTGACAAGTTTTGTTTTGGTAAAATGAAAATAGTAATGTGTTTTAGAGTAACCAGAACGCTCAGTTTTACTCCAAGCTAGTCCTTGTGATACGGTATTAGATTTTTCTTTCTACAACTCTTTAAAGTTGCACTTAAATTTCAAAATAACCAATGTAATAGGAAAAGTGAAAGCTTATTTTGCTTCTAAATGTTAGGAAAAAAACATTTTGAGTTTCTCTGCATCAATGTTTAAAATGTAGTTTTCATTAACCAATGATGGCAGTCACCRAGCCAGTGGTAAGAGGCAAAAGAAAGAATCATACACCACAGCTGCAAAACCAGCAACAGGAATTGCTGAAATCTCCTTGCTTTTGCTACATATGTAGACCTGTGTGGGAAGCACTCACAGAGCTGTCTCAAAACCCTGCTCTGGTGTTCACAGTTGCACCTGAAAGGCACACGGAGACCCACGTGATGCCAACAAGCGTCATTTCCTAATTTGGGACACAAACCAGCTGCCTTCTTTCATCACCCAAAATAAAGCAGCAATAGGGACGCTGGAACTGGGGAATTCTCCAGAAGAGAYCAACCCACCCTGCAGGTAGTAAAGGGCACAGTAGAAGCTCATGGTAGTGGCTTGCCCAGGTCACAGGTCAGTTCCACAGACCCGCAGTGCTGGAGCACAGCTTTTCCTGCTGATTGCTCCTTCCTGGCAGAGGTCAGTCCATAACACCATAGAGCACGGTACAGAACAGCTTCTGGTCAGGTGATCATGCACCACATTTAYGTGTTTCCTTATTTCTGATCATAAGGACCAAGATCTCTGTCCCAGGACCCAGCCTCACAGGCAGCAGATCTTCTGCACCGGTTTCATTTTTGACTCAGTTGTAGTTACAGCTACAAGCTCGGGCTGTAGCTCAGAAATCCTTTAGCACTTTGCCTTGCACAATGCAGGAAAAGAAAAGGTAGTTTGGGCCAAAATCAACAGTAATAGATGCTCTGGAAAATTCCATATGCAAGTCAGATTGGCAAAAATAAGAGACTCATCTAAAGCACACAAGGGTTAAAGAATTTCTTTACCCAGCATCAAAACTCACAGTTCAGAAAGCATAGTCTCAGAGACAGACCTGCCTCCTCAGACATGCAAGGACCTCTCATCAAGAAAGCAGAAGGCAAGATCCACAGTGCAGATCTGAGAGCAGAAAACAGCAGTGGCCCTCTGTGGCAGCTGTTCTTCCTGCTAGTAAATAGGCTCAGCTCACCCTGACTATCTTCAGAGCCAGTTGCCTGATGCAAACACCGGAATGTTTTGCATCAAGGTCTTGCTTCTGTACAGTTCACAGTGCTGGAAAAGGAGTTTCCCAGATCCCCCCTAGTCTTTTCTATCTGTGCATTAAGCAAAGAAGAAAACAGAGTAAAGATGCTGAGAGAATATTTGGGATGCACACCCCACTTTCTGAATTCTCTTTTAAATATTTCCTTTGTCACATCTTGGATGGGAAGGTCAGGCTTTCCACCAAAGCCCTGTCCAGTCACCACCCATTAATTGTCTGAAACAAAAATTGTCTTCTTTAGACTTCAAAATTAATGTGTCTTTGAGATGAAAACTCAGTTTCAAACTATAGTTCACAGCTATATCATACCTCTAAAATCTTCATTCTATTTTTGTGCTATTCTGGATTTATAAATCTGGAAAAATATAATTTAAACATCAATAAAGAAGGGCTCCCCAACAGTAAAAGGCATATAAATGGCCTAAAGTTCATGACCAATTTCAAAACATCATCTCTCATAATTGAGAGCATAGCCCAGGAACCAAGGAGAGGTAAAGCAAAGAAGAAATTTGCCCTACACACTATTATATTTATGGGAAATGTTCCCAGAGCCAGTCATGAGTTGAAAAGTCACATCCAGTCTTAGTTTGACTCTCCATGGGCAGGACACAGCTGTGTAGTTTGGTATCTTCAATTTTCAACCACATGCTAAAGATTTCAGAAATAATCTGAGCTTCCCTCCTTCAATCTCACAGATAGATTTCCTCAAAACTGGCATCAACATTGACCAAATGGCAGCAAGATAATAGGAAAATAATTCCAAGGAAGCAATCTGTGAGATGTCTTGCTCACACAAAAACCTCTTGTGTTGACTTCATCTTCCTCAGATCCAGCCCCACATTTGGAAAGCCATTTTTAATAGCACGGCTTGTAAGCTGATCAGATAAACACTATGCATGCTGCTGCTGAAGAGTCGTCAAACATAGCATGAACTTCAGCACCATCACCTGCTAACACTGGGCAAACACAGAGAGTGAAAGTGCAAAGGGAAGATCCTCAACTGGCTGCACGTGAACATTGGTTCTCTCTGCTGTTGCCCATGGTGCTTGAGGAAGATGGGGCCAACTATAAGCACAACACCAAGAATAAGCAGAATTTCCTGTGAGCAAATTAGCTSTCTCCCCTTCAGAAATTCAAACCTCTAAAAATTCTTATTTACTAGAATTCAGGCAAAAAAATCTGTCACTTCTTGGCACCGGAAATGGAAAGACTAACAACAGGTTTTCCTCTCCACTGCATTTCTTTCTGTGACTGTCAGACCAAYGGCACAATGACCCAAATCAATATGTCCCTGGTTCCATCATTTCTGTCATTCTACAACCATGTCTATCATTGTCCTCTGCTTCTATTGTGTCCACATAATGGTTTTTACCCATTTGTAAGATCTCTATGGCCAGCTATGTGGATTTGAGAGTATTTGCCAGTAATGGGAGTAATGCCCAGCTCCCAGTGCTTGTCCCAAGCCTCATCTTTAAAGACCAAGATAAACAGAGGAAGGCCACCAGAAGTCAGTTGTGTTTTCCCAAAACTGTGCTCAATTGTTTCCTAAAGGCTTCCAACAAATCTACTCTTCTGGACCTCCCAAACATGCTAGAAGATTATCATCCATGTTTGTAACGACCCAGTATTCCAGCTAGGGATTTATTTTGTTCTCCCATCTCCTTTTGTGGTTTGTTTTTTTTTTTTTTTAAACAGCATCACAGCATAGCAGCCACCACTGCTGCAGCAGCTCTGTGCAAGTCACATCAATTCCATTCCCAGGGGTGCAAACCAATTTCTCTTGTTTTTCCGCCCGTCTCTCTGGCTGAACCTCCAGCAGCCTTCAATCCCATTAATCCAAGCACTGCTGGCGATGACGAAGACTGATTTCACCAGCAAACGATCAATTTGTATCTCCCCCCCTTTTTTCTTTTTTCCCTTTTTTTTTTTTTTTCTGATGCGATGTACAAAATATCATGAAAAAGGCGTTAGTGGTGATAGTTCCACAACAGTGAAATAATAGAGTAATAAGGCAATCCACTTTTGACCTTGCAGGACAGCTAATTCATCTACCCATCTATCTTAATTATTCCCTGGGTTACAAAAGAGAAACYGTACAATTCATTCATTCCACGGTGACAATTCCATTTTCCACCCCCAGTAAAGCACCATCCTTTCTCTGCAGTGATCCTGCCATAGACCACATCCCTTCTCAGCCTACTCACACCAGCCCTCATGCAAACAGTCACTAAAAGCCCCATTCAAAGCCTGTTCTGATCAAGCTGATCAAGTCAGGCCCATGTTGGCCACAKTGCACTCCATGCCATGCTCTTCCACACTTGCACCTCAGTTCTAAGCAAACAAGGAGTCAGCCACCTTCACAAGCCAAATTAAAAGCTGTCTCTCTGGTGTGCAGACATGCTAACTTTGTCCTGAGTGACTGATCTTTTTAATCTTCTCCCATATTTTTGGAAAAAAAGGTATCTTASACCAAGGTATGCATTGTCTCAGAAAATGTCTGCACTGGATGAGGGCAAGATAGGATCTCTGAATTTGGAGGGCACATTGTGATAAGAGTGCAGAGAAGACACAGGTCAGACAGTGGAGAAGAGTCAAAGAGCATCTTCTGATGGAACTGTTTTGAGTTTTGYTTTGTATCATTTGCTGAATGTTAACTTCTCTTGGAAGCTATTATCTGAGTCTCAAATACCTTACATCCATACAACCTGATTTTCCTGCTTTTTTTTCCCTCAGAGGCTGAATGCCACAACTTGCCCATTTTTTGATATGGCATACAAAAGTAGACTGTTTGCACATGACTCTCCAACCTGCAGGGAGAGTCTGGTGTGAATGAATGCCTCCTACCATGCTCTGAAAGAGCCAAGATTAGTCTCCACCTCCAATAGGCAAAGGGGTCTGCTGGCATTTGTGATGCCAAAGTTTGACACCATCCCTTACAGCCCAACAGCTGCAAGGAAGAAAGCAGAGAATTGGCCACAAAAGGAGGTAAGGAGGAAGGTCCTTCAAAGGGATTAGGGGTAACTGAGAAAAATCTTCCTGATTCTTGGTTGCTCCTCCTGTGAGTTAAGTTGAAAAAACACCAGGCRAAATCCCCATAAGGGACAGCTCTTTCCAGTCAGGTTTGTCTACTGAGGAGTCTTGGCTGCTGATGTATCCTTGAAGATGTGCAGTTTCCTAGCATCCCACTTCTCTGTTTTTAAGGTCATCTTCGGGCTACAGCTCACTTTGTTCCTCTACTTAGCACCTTCATATTCCATTGGACTTTGTGGCGAACCAGATTCCTTTCCTCTCTGCACCCTCATCTGTCCTCCATCCCTCACTTTACTCTCTTCTTAYTGCTCAAGCCTCAGCTTGTCTTTCCAACACCCAATTCTCCTTATCCTTAATTATTCTTAATATGTACCCCTCTCTTCCTCAAAGCCACTAAACCCAGCAATTTAGTTCTTCTGTCTGTAACAGGTCTTTTTACTTTGATTTCCTTTGCAGCCCGGTTTCTCCACCTCTGTCTCATTTGTCTCCCACCATAACAAATTCATTCTCTTTTACACATCCCCCTTCTCACCTCCTGGGCTCCACCACTTGTCCCACATAGTGCACCCACACTTTTGAAATACATTAGTAAAGTAACTTAAATCTTCCTTCAACTTCACTCTGCTGAAATACCCTCTGCTCCCTTATATGTTTTCCCATTCTTACTTTCATTTTCCCCTTATAATTGTTTTTAATACTTACTGTGGTCCCTGACCCATGATCTCACCAACCTACTCTGCTTCCTCCTCCCTATCAACTTTTACATGGGTAGACATCATATTTCCATCTTTGTCACATCTAACCTGAGACCAKAATCTCTTAAGAGAAGTAGGCGCATCTTAGGTGACATTTATACYGTGCCTTGTCCATGTACACTGCTTTGGATGGCTATTATTAATACCTTAGTAATACAAAGACACCACCTTGGGTTCAGGTATCCCTGAGACAGATTGCTCTGAACATCTGAGTACATCAGAGAAATAGGAGGGCTGCTTTCCCCTTCRTTACAGTTTTCCCCTAATTCTGCCCCAGAAGTTCTTGTCAGGAAAAAGATCCTGAGCTAGAATGTAAACCAAGAGGCAAGACAATACCCCACATTCCAGAGAGAAGAACTGGAACCTAAAGTCAGGGTTAGCAGGAAAATCCACCCCAATGACAATAAATACCCAGGACATTGCAGAGATGTCTTCAAATCCCTTAGTGCAGAGGCACCAACTGACATCAGCTCCTCTGAGCACCAAAGTCAGTTGATAGGAGCCTGGCACAGAAACAGGGGCAGAATTTAGGCCTGCAGAAAACAGCCCACAGTGCCGCTGAGCAGTGAGAATAGCAAAGCAGAAAGGCAGAACCTGGACCAGTGGTGCTGCTTCACTGCCACATGTATGCCATTGTGCTCCATGCCTCAATGTGCATTTCAACAGAACCTGCATACTATGTCCAGGCTCTTTGGAAGCAGCAAGTCAATGCAAAGATGAGGTCCACAGGGAATRATGTTACAGGCAGGACACAGATCATGTGTGACTGGAAGTACCAGCAGCAAAGCAGGGCAAGCTGATGCACAGGCATAGGTGATACAGGTTGCTACAAGC
Source organism: Malurus melanocephalus (assembly GCF_030028575.1). Lineage (NCBI taxonomy): Eukaryota > Metazoa > Chordata > Aves > Passeriformes > Maluridae > Malurus > Malurus melanocephalus. Next base: position 687,796 of record NW_026623472.1, on the reverse strand, counting down.
TGGTACCCTGGAAACAGCCTGTACCATAACTACCCCAAGTCCCAGCAGAGAAGCTGCACGGTGTCACAGTGACACACAAGCGCTTTTCCAGTTAAGACATTGACTACCAGCTGAGGAAGATGCAGTTCAGTCCCTGGCTGACACAGGTAARGCACTAAGAGGTATCCAGCTTCTCTYTGTTAACATGATTACAGGATGACAAAGTGGATGACCCACACGCCCTGGCATAATGTGATTTTTTTTTTTTTTTCAACAACCCAGAATTCATGCTGGAAAAGCATCACTTTCCCCTCAAGAATTAACCTTTCTGCACCTCCCGCCACGCTGATACCTGTGGTATGCAGGAACACTTTCCACCCCAGGCATAGTTACTAGTCTCTTTCTTGGCATTTGATATGGAGTACAGCTAGACAGCTGAATGCTTTGATCTTCTTGATGGCTGGTGCACATACAAAGCTTTTGGAGTCATGTACTTCCTTGTTCCCCAGGAGAGCAAAGTTTCTTGCTCAGCTGAAAATTAACTTCTGGAGTTTGCACTTGCTCACTTCCTCTTAAATGGCCTGCAAAGCAGCTCAGAAAGCCAAGTATCACATTCCCAGGATCCCGCAACTGCCTTTTTCCCAGGCACTCCTCAAGACAAAAGATGGTGGACTGAAGATCAAGGAGAACAGTGGTGCTCGTCAAAGAAGTTTCAGAGGAGAGAAAAAGAAAAATAGAGTGAGAAGGGAGTGAAGAAGAGAAAAGGGAATGGAGGGAGAGAGGGAGCAGCAATAATAAGGTCATTTGTTAAAGGAGCTACTCCTACTCTGTGTGTATGTAACACAATTTGAGCTAATTGTATTGCCCTCACTTTGGGGACGTTGCTGTCTGTCTCTGAAGCTTTTTCTAATTTCCCCCCTTAATGTACGATTTCAGAATCTTTCATTCTAATGATTTTAATGCAATCAGCAAAACTATGCATGTAATTGTCTTTGGCACGGCACTCGCTGGAGTGGCACTCAGGGACAGCTCCCTGAACCCAGGACTCCGACAGGAGAATGCAAAACAGGCCTGTTTTCAATCACCGCGGCAGAAGGCAGCCGGCAACGTCTGCGAAAGGCTGCCGAAAAAAAACATTTGTCGGAAGACAATGACAAAAAAGGGGGTCTCAGCTCGGTGCTATTCAGAGACAATTTGTAAGCACGGCTGTTGAAGTCGATCCAAAGGCTCCGGAACAGCTGGAGCTTTGCAGTGATTGATAAGTGCGCCCAGGAGAACTTCATTTCTGCCTGAATGAAGACAAAAGCCCCGCGATGCTGGGCGGATGGGTAATGTCACTATCATTAAGTAGWGAGAGTGGATATGCCAGACCTTCAGATGGGGACACAGTCAGGGCTATGAGGAGAGGTCAGGGCACCCTCCCTTCCTCCCCATCACCGCCAGCTCTCTCCCCTCCCTGACTTCCCCCTCCTCTCACACACACTTTCYGGACAAACACCCCTCTGCTAATTGCAATGCCCATATAATAAAAGTTCCCCCTGCTTATAAGTACAGACCATAGGTCTCTCCTTCTCCTCTTCATAACTACTCTGCATACACTACTTCCAGACCTTTTAGAGCTGGTTCAGACTGTGGCTGCTCCAGGCCACCCTCATGTACCTTTTCCACGCAAAATGTCACTGCTGCTCATAATCTCACACTCAGAATACATCACCCTTGAGAGTCATCTTCAGTACYCATACTAGAGTGATTCCCACCAAAGGCTGCTTCTCTCCTTCTWCCCTCTATTGCTCACCAGTACTTTCTGGAATCCAAAGCCTGCATTTCTAAAATCAAATCCAGCTGAAATTTTTGGGCAACCCTGTGAAAACAGAGCATCAGCACATTARAAGAAAGCACATGAAATACAAAGCTGATCACAGTGGATTTGAACTGGCATCTATGTGCTCTGCACTGTGTCTCAACTGCTTAAGATTTGTCTGGTTTGGGATGTTTGCTGACACAGTCCCATTTTCCCTCCAGAGTTACCAGACCTCACATACAGTCATCATGAAGAGCATTGGAGACAAATGAATAAACCAAAACCTCAGCTTTCATTTTGTGCTCTTCTCATGGTGAAGAAAAAGTTGGAAAATACAACTCAAGTTGTTCTGAAACAAGAACCAAAATAAAAGAACCCTTTACACATCAAATTACCTTTGGTGCTRCCCAAACTAGCTAAATTTAAGAGCTGTCTCCTCAGTTTCTACATATTCTGTAGTCAGGATATTGGACACCTCTGAAACTCTACAATATAGTTGGGAAACTGCACTGCACTACAGTAGCCATCAGAAAACAGTCCACAGCAAGGGTAACATCCCTTTCAGGAAGGGGAACAAACTGCCTGAAATTTTTCTAAGCCTGGGTCACAAATGCCCAGARGGTTTAAAAACCTACTCAAACCCTTCTTTCCCTTCCCACCTCTTTTCTCCTGCTGGCAGTGGCCAACCCAGGCAATGCCAGAGACAAGACAAAGACCTCTTCCAAAAACCCTACAATGTTTCCTTTAGCAAGAAATATTAGTCCATCACTTCTCGGGATGGTTTAAGAAATGTGAAGGCAAAAAAACAAAACAGAAATGGAGAAAAAAGGTTCAGATGGGCAGACAGCACATCATTATTGCACTTCTTGCTGATACTTTAGGCCACCCCCCTCACACATAATGCAGTTAATTTCTATTTAAATTACACAACCTAAGAASACACAGAGCTACAGCTCCTCAGTGGGGATCCCAGTGCAGGATACTCTCAACCAGCCACARCTGAGTGACAAATCACCAAGGGAGACAAACCTGAAGAAAGATGAGAAGCTTAGAGTCAGGAGGTCTGGGACAGTTTCCAAACTCTATTASTGACCTGGACCAAATCACACCCACTCTGCTCAAGAGCTCTGCAGTACAGGATCCAGGCTGCTGTTCAGCTATACAGTAACCACAGCAACAACATCCCACCCTGAGCTGAAACTATAACCTGCCTCAGCAATGGCATTTCTAAGGCTCCCTATCTACCAGCACCCATACATTCCTGCCATGTTGCCACCATGTCAGAAGCCATACAGCAAAGATACTCAGGGAATGCAAAAACACAGCTATCAGAATACCACTGCCCCTCTGCACTGCAGTTCAGATCCATTTGAACCTTTTCTGACCAYCATCACCTTGATTCCCATATCCTTCACAGATACTGTGCTGCCCAAAGGGAGGGAGCTGAGAGACCCAGAGATACCCTTTGCTGAAGGTGATGTCTAGTTGCTCAGTTTTGGCAATTACTRTTTAGAACCCAGGAGACATAAATTCACTCTTCTACCCATTCAATGACACCTCTGTCMGTAATCCCATGCCACCTCAGACTCTTAGTTCTTTGGGCAAGGGAAAATTTGTGCCCACAGTACAAAACCTACCATGTGTCCAGGTTTCTCTACAACCACAGGAATCAGCAGCAGCCCCATMCAGCTCCAGCACACACACAGAGAAGACAAGCATTCCTCTGTGCCTTCTGTTGGTGGCAAAAGCAAGGTCAGCTGACATTATCCTCAATCTCCCTCCACTTTCCAAATTCCAGGAACCTCTTGCTGAAGCAACATGATTTTTTTACTGACTTACACCCAGCCAACATCTTGCACTCTCTGCAAGGTGATGGAATAGCACGGGCTAGTGATCAGCAGGAAAGCCAGTTCCCACTGGCCTGCAGAGGGGCACAGCCCCCTGCTATTTGTACACGTCCTCTGGAATCTCCACATTCAGCACCRTCCTTGCCAAAACCACCACCAAAAYGTGCACATCATTCCCTWACCTCACTGTCCCCAGAGCTGGCACTGGCTGCTTGTTCTGCCTGCCTGCTCAGACAGTTAAAKAGTTATGCAGAGCACTGCAGTGCTGGGGGGATCCCAGGTCTTCAAATGCTTTGGAGGGCCCCTTGTGGACATCCTTCCTGAGCTGCAGCAGAAGAACATCTCTTGTAGCCTTTTTGGAGCAGAGGCATCACAGCAGGCCCTTCCTGGAAAGGAAAACAGAGGAACTCGAACAGCTTAGTGGTCTCTGTCAACCAGGAAAAGAACAGAATCCCAGAGACTCAGTGGCTTACAGCTCCTCTCTTCCACTGTGCAATTCTATTTCAGCTTCTACACCTTCCCTCTATGGACAGTTGCAATGATACAGAACCTTCTTCTGCAGGCAGCGTCCTCCTTTCAGAGCCGCACACTCAGCACCAGCGTTACCAGTAACATGTCAGAGCAAAAACAGTGAGAGGATGTAAGWTACCCAGATTTAATGAACTAATCTAGACCAGCAGAGACTTTTTTACAACTAAGTAAAGACGTCCAAAAACTCCACTCAAGCTCAGTCAGGCCTAAGCTTCCAGAAGAGTGACTTTCCATTGCAGTAATATATTCCCCACAAGACACTCCATTTGTCACAGCTACCAGGTTCCAGCTTCTAGCAGACAAAATTGCCCAAGCATCTCTCTGATGTAAGGCTTCCTGATCCTGATTTTTGTTCCTAGAAAAGGATTCAGCAAAATTCTCAATGATATTTTCCCAGTCTCTTGCACYAGCCTGGGATGTCTGTTTAGCCTGATCCTCCCAGTGACTGACATTGACCTTTCAGTTGCCACCTGTAGCATGACTGACAATACTGTCAGGTCCAATATAATCTTCACATGCAGGTGGAGCAACAGTGATCATTAAAATSCTTGGAWGTGTTCAYACAGTCAGGGACAAGACTCCAAGGKCCCTCCTTGGCAGTGCATAGCCTGCATCACATCTTTTTGAGTGTAGGGCACCCAAGAGTACCAGGCATAGGAGCTCATGGCCAAGCAGACCAAGGCCAGCTGCATGCAGCTCACACACAAGGAATTTAGAGGGACAGTCAGGGAGAGGTCTGTCCTTTTAGACCTCTATTCCCACCATGAGAATGCATGGAAGAACCAGAAATACACCCATGATCTCAGAGCTCTGGTCTGACCTGGACCCAAACACAATCACATCTGGTGCTGACAACTTTTGATCCCTTCATGGTGCTCCCTGCCCTAAGCTATGACAGTAAGGCCCAGCAGGATCCAAAACCTCCTCCAACCTGCCTTTGTCCTCACTCTGATTTGTGAAGTAATAAATAGTGATAAATCTTGACAGAGAGCATCCCAGTGTCTGGCATGCTGYGGAGGGTGAGGGCAAGGCAGCTTCTGCTACAGGAGATGATCTCTGGCCTGCCTTTCTTGATGACCCCAGAGAATTCACACCGCCCTGCTCCCTCCTCTTGAAAGGTGATAACAAAGGTGTGAGATTCTAAGCCTGACTGGCTCATGGAGTTAAAACCCAGTGAACCTGACCAGATCAGTGATAAAGCCAGAGCTCTGCTGAATTGGTCATTCTCTTGCTCTCTCCTTCTCTTGCCTGACCCCTCTTTTGCATGGTTCATAGAATCGGCAAAACTCCCTGACACAGAAACTGGAAGACACTCGATCTGTCGGTAACAATTTCCAGCAGCTCTGACAGGAACAGGCAGAGCACAGGAAGAATAAAAAAGGGAAAGGGCAGAAAAAAAGAAAAGAGTTTCTTCTGCCTCATATTCTCCCTTTATTTTTCCTTTCATTCCTTGTGCTATGCAAGTGCCTCCTTTCCTTTTCTGCAGCTGGACAGATGAAGACAGTCCATGGGCTGCAGGAGGCATCTCAACTCAAGCCATGAAACAAGCTAACTCATCCCAGAGGAAAGACTACATTCAGAAGGGTAGATTACCATCTCTCACTTTAAAGCCCCCACAGCTCTTTCAGCTTGCTCCCTGTCCCAGTTGCCCACACTGACAGGGAGGTTTGGAACAGGTAATGAAGATCAGAAGAGAAGATGAAGCTGGTGATGATTTATATCCACATACTATTTAAAATTTTTAGGTCACCTATTTGGGGGTTGAGAGGATGCTTTCACATTATTTTGCAGAGTGAAATGTGACCTGGAACCATCTGTGTGTTTTTACCCACKAGATGTGTGGCCCTGTCTTTGATCCTTCCCATTCTCATCGCTGTGGCTTCAAGCCTGATGCACAGTAGGCTTCACAGAGGATTGGGGAAGGGTCTGTGGGCAGTCAGGGCACACAGACTGAGATTTCTGCAACCCCTTCTGAGCAGCACATCTGACAGTACTAGTCTAAGGAGAGTGGACTCCAAAACCCAGGCAGTTCCTGCCCATCCTGGAATTCTGGTGTCCTTCAGTAAGCAAGTCGTCCTGACTAAGTGTCTAGGGAGAGGCAAGTACACAAAATGATTCCTCCCTTTCAGACAACACCCACCCTGGCCCAGCATTAGATCAGTGAGAGTTATGGAGAGTGGAATCTGTGTTGCATCTTCCGAGCTGCATTTTCCTCATCTCCCTCTCCCACTGAGGGAACTGTTTTTCAGAACAGGTCGTCTTTTGAAGGAGGTATGTGAGATTATAGGAAGGAGAAGCTATTGCTCTGATAGGTCAAAGGCCAAGAAAAACCAGTATCTATTACACAGGACTGACTACTACCACGATAGAACCAGACTATGATATTGTCATACAATCTGCACCTTCGGAAAATACACACCCTTGGAAGAATCTGGCTGGAAAATAACACCTTATGTGATACAAGAGAGCTGTACAGAGGGAGGAAGGGAGAGCACTAGAGGAGAAATAGCATGGTTGACAAGAGCAAAAACACACAGAACATACTCAGTTACCAAAAGTCACAGCAAGTCAGGCTTTTGCATTTAGTCCAGGCACCACATGTGACATACCAGCAGGACATGACACCTGGTAATATCACCAGTAGGGTGCTATSCACCATGAAGCCCTTTCCTTTAAAAGACAAAGTACATCTTGCTCAGAACCTACACAGTATTTCATGGCCTGGATGACACTGGGTCCGTGACTCCAAGACACATAGATTGATTAATTTTTAACTCCTGACACAGACAGAAATTGTGAATAAAAGTTTTATTCCTTCCTCTGYGGTAGAAACATTATCAGTGTCTATTTAAAGCAGGAATTGGTGCCAGAGTTGAAGAMAAGACTGCAGTTTAACTTTGGAAGTGGTCAGTGCTTGGACTCTCCCCAAAGGCTGGAGTTTGACACCCCGTGATGAAGATGGAAATATGATGTCTACCYATGTAAAAGTTTATGGGGAGGAGGAAGCAGAGTAGCTCTTTTCTGTGCCAGGATCAAGCTTGCATGGTGCCCAGCCTTACTTTCTTTGAGTGTCATGGCACATCAACAAAAGGAAACCCAACACATGAAGTTGCAATTGCCCTTCTGGTCCAAAACAGCTGATCAGAGCGGTGCCAAAGGCTGCTGCTTGTTTCCTTCTCAAGAGATAATTACAGCAGCCAGAAAACACCATTTGCCATGTTGCTTTTAATTCATATCAGCACAACAGACAGCTACTGCTACACTCACTCAGCAGCTGCAGATAGAAGTCTGGGAAGGATGGAGTTGTTCCAGTCTCAGCTGCAAAGAGCTGGGAGACTTTCTCTCAGCCCTCATTGTTGTCTTCCTTTGCTTTGCCTTGACCCACAGCCCAGTCTGCTTTCTCTGTCTGCTCCACAAACCATTGAGACATCTGCAGTCAGAGGCTGAACCCATTGTTGTGAAGGGAAGGGTGACCTTGTGCTCCAGACACTGCTGCTGCCTGGAGGAACAGGAGTTCAGGTGTGCTGCAAGCTCCCTGACCATGKCCTGGGGAAGTTTCAAAAGCTCCCCAGGTTTTTGGTGGTTACTTCTCAGATAGCCAGAGAAGCTACCAAAACTGCCTGGTGAGGCAGTGGTGTGTGGTGCTGCAGACTGCCTGAGCACTGCAGCAGCTGCGAACATGGGCAACAGTGAAATCTGGAGCAGCCGGGACAAGGGGTGGATGCTGCACACCACAAGCTAGMAACACGTGCTGTTTGTTGGTGCGACAAGGGAAATCCCAGAAGAGGGATACAAACACTCAACAGCTCAAAAAAAATGAAAGAGAAAGGGAGAGGTAAATTACATCTCTCATAGGAGTGAGCTGGAAGAAATTGTAACAGACCCCGACCTGAGAAAAGCAGAACCTTTCTTGCACACCTGGCAGCCATGTCCTTTTACGCTAAACACCCTTCAGAGCAGCTGTTGCCTCTCATCGTGCTCTACACAGCACCCACCACCACAAACTCCAGCTGAGATAGCCAGCAGGCCATGGAGAGCAGCAATGAAAAGAGAACAGGCAAGCTCAACTCATGGAACATCCCTCAAGGAGAAAGCACACACAGCAAGGCACAAATGCTTCTAGAGAATCTGAAAGAAAGTCCTCTTTAAGCTCAGAATCGGCTCCAATTGCCTCCAGTTGCACAAACTGATGAAAAGCCAGTGTGACTCAAAACCATTGGAATTTCAGCCATGGAATATCAGGGCAGGGAAGGTGAAGAAGCAAATCAAGCCCTCCTGGTACAGCTGCATCCTCTTGCAAGTCAGCAGGCAGTGGGTGCTTTAAGATTCTATTCAGCACAACCACACCAAATCCAGACTATGCCAGCATGGCAGTTTGAAGCRAAACAGTCAAGTAGCTGGACACCAAGGATAAATAAGATTTCTGCTAATCCTGCTAYCACAGCAGGATACTAGAAAATTTAGCTGACCTTTGTTAAATAAGCTCAATGGGTCCCTTGAGAGATGGTGAATTACTGTGAGTGAGCAAAGAATGTCTGCCCTGGACTACAGCCTGCAGAGAGTTTTTTCTTACACAAGAGGCTGCAATCCACCCCCTTCACTGGAAAACATATTCCTTTTATGCTACAGGGAATAGGCCACCCCCAAGCTACTSCAAAGCAAGGCAGTTGTATCACATYTGTAGAGCATCTCTCAGCAGCATAGGAGACACTCTGCATCACACAGCTTTTCAGCTGTGGCACRGGAAACTCTCACTGAGAAAGCTGAGCTGCCAACAGAGCACTTCCTGCCCCAGGATGTCACTGCCTGCTTCCCTGCTCACAGGTTTGTCCTCTGGCCTGCCAGCATGTGCACCTGTATGGCATCTTCAGGAGATAATGGAGGACAGGAGGCAACTTGGAGACAAGCCCATCAATGRCACAGGGTCCCTTTGCTAATTTCCTATGAATCCATCAGCACAACATGGACCAAAATAGTGCCACAGACAGGTGCAGCCTGGCTATACTCACATTTCCTTAGGGAAATAAAAAACTCAAACACCTCTCCACCTGTTCCAGCTTAACTAGCTGSAATTTAGACCACCTTGTCTGACTGGCTGAGGAAGCAGATGAGACAGAGCAAGATTTTTCATGAAGCTTTTTCATCTGTGTTCTGGCTGAGGTGGATTTGATGAGACAAAGAGGTCATAAGGGGTGACATCAGTTGAGACATTAACATGTTACAGCAGGAAATGCAGACTATTTCCTTTCCAGGCATAATGAGACAGAAAACAGCATTACAAAGCTGCATCTAAGATCTTTCTTTCATCATCTAACAAGCTGGATCAGGAAACAAATCTCGGCCAGCTTCTTTAGCATAAACTAAGCTAGGACAAATCCCTGGAAAAAAATGTGTCCAGAGCTTCACTCTGGGTATCCACAATTGCTCCCGGTGCCACTATTTTTTTCTTTCACAACCTCAAGTAGTGAGAAGGAGTAGGGATGGGAGAATTGCAATCAGAAACTATTCTTTTCAATTTCTCATTCTTTAAGCAACTGCTGGGTACCTGGATAGACAAATACCTGGATTGCCTACCCATGGCAAATTAAAGACAAGATGCTTCAGGTTGTTGAGCTCCCTTCATTTCTCTCTCTCTCATCTCCCCCCAACTCTGACCTCTCCAAAGTTCTCAACTGAAACAGATCACAGATTCCAGTGTCCATAAAAGCAGGAACAATTTTACTTTAATTTTGAAGCCTATTTCAATGACCCTGCTAGGGGTCGGGGGAGTAGGGAAACAAGATCGTGGCTGAGCAGCRGCAATTCCCTTTGCCAGGCTCTGACATTAGAACCATTAATGATGGAGAAAAAAAAAAGAAAAGCTCTTCTGTGTCATTTTTCTCCTCTACCCCACCCCAAGTCTTTTATATTTCTTTCCCCCATCTCCACCCCCTCAGTCTCCCAGCAGGCTCTCTGGAGATTAAGAGAGAGAGAAGCAGAAAGATTGTATCTCAAGGGAAACTCACACCTCTCAATATTCAGAATATTGAATATGAAATGTGAGAGGAGTTATCAATCTTACTTTGATGGCACGAGGAGCTTAATTTGTTAGTGCAGGATGCAAAAGGGCCTTCCAGAGCCATTCACTGACTCTTCAAAGCACATTTCACCACTGGAGGTTTGTGATTGCTCACTCTACACAGTGTCCAGGGAGGAAAGGGAGACACGTCCAGTCCTGCCAATCTGTCCTAGGCATCAAGGGAAGGTGCAGACTAGTAGAAGAATATACAATGGCAACCATGTTGTGCAGAGGGGAAGCATGAGGTGAGGGCCAGTTCTTAGCTGGTGGAAAGTCACATATGCTACTTCAATTGGCCTGTAACATATGATGATGCACATGAAACATGAAACATATGAAAATGCATAAGGAAATTAGGCAAACCCTCTGCCAACACCAACGACTGCAGCAGCTGTGAACCCAATTGAGCCTAATCCTTTTCCTTAACCTTAGGCTCACCCCTTATTATCAYCAACATTTCACCACTCTTCCTTATCTCCTCCCTAATTTTAGTGCATGCAGAGAGAAGCCTCAGTGAGGACCAGAGAGCAGCCTAAGATAAGACAAATAGCCCAAACTCAGTAATTACATACCACACTCAGAGTGGAGAACTGGATCCTGGCTGACAGSAGAGCAGAGGGAGAGCAAGGATTAGGCTCCAATTAGATCAGTATAATGTAATATATAATTCTGGTAGGGCATCTCAAAAAAAGAGACATATATTTATACATACACACTGTCAGTACAAAGTTTCTAAGTGAAAGACAGGTCAGCTCTATGACAAGCAAAGAMAGGGGCAGGAGTGCTCACTGGTAAAGAAAAATGACACTGACATAGGCTGCAKGTTCTGTATTCTGGTCTGTCTGTTTCCCCACCTCCTTGTCATCCCATGGTTCAGGAGGTTGACATTCCTAACCATCACCTGTTTTCCATATTTTATGATACTTCACCTTCAAGTTTGTACACCATCCCTCTTCAGGGCAACCAGCAGGGAGATGTTTGTCTTTTCCTAATTTACCTCTTTGACTACTCCCTGACTTTATTCCTAAACATCAGTGGTTGTAAATGAACCACAGAGCATGTGACCCAGTTCTCTCTTCACTTGTTACCAAATTGCAGACAAATCAGACGCATGTTAGTTCCAGGGACCTACAAGAGATCACATGTGTTGTTCTCTGACCAACATTTTCAAGCCTTGAAAATAAATATTTGATTCTTAGTTGCACATCCTCTACTACTGAAAAAGTTCTGCTACTCAAAAGTTAGTGTAAGTAGCACACCTATTCAGGGGATGGGATAGGAATCCTGGGCATCCCACAATATTCATTGCATCCTGTTTCAGAACCAACTTGTGGAGACAAGTACAACTCCCTTGATTCCCAGGGAGCTACACTGATTTAAGCTGACTAAACTTCAGATRCCAAGTTTTATACAGAAAAGTTTGRAAATGCCGGACTGCTGCTGTTTCCTGCAGAGCCAGCATGTGGAAATGAGGTGCTGTTGTTTATGACAGACCACTGTGCAGAAAAAAATCTCCTAGTCTCAAACGTGACCTTTCCATCAGAGGTCACCAAAAAGTCATCAGTGATTTCATCAGATATCAACCAACTCAATTGCCCTTACGTGCACACACAGCAGTAGCAACGTACAGGTCACACTCATTTCCTTGTGTGAGTCAGTCACTCTGAGCCCAAGGCCACCAGTTAGAAAAAAGAAAGATCGTCTGAGATCCTGAATTAGATTTCTGCTCTTGGCTCAGATCTCATTCTCAGAAATATGCCTACTGAGTGATTACAGGAATAATACAGCCAGCTTAGTGTTACAGGAGGGTGTCCTGGGGACAAGGGGGCTGCACAATGCATCTACCAACACCCCAACACCTCCACTCAGCTGTGGATTTGCTCTGACATATTTACCCCATGGATCTGTATGGCTGCTGCCCAATGTTAGCTTAGGAAAGACAATAAAGAGATGAAAGAATAACACAGACATGAGGGTGACTATTTTCCAAAGAGGAAACACTTGCTCTAGCTGTCAATGATTTACAGGGTCATGTTGTTCATTGTTGACATATTTTATTGTCATTATTTATCACGCTCACTGCAGGAGCCCTAAGGAGCCCTGCACAGGAACTTGGGCCATGTAGCACAAGGTGATGTACAAATACAGAAAGCTGTCRGGGGGGTAAAGGCACCAGAGTCCTGCCAGCTGCTGCCACTGCAGAAGATACTGCAGATTCACAGCAGGACATAAAAGAGGCAGTAGGGGGAAGATGGCAGGTGTCCAGAGTGCCAGAGTATTTCTCAGCTCAGCACAGAACAAGAAGATTCTCTTCACTCCATCAAGTTTATAGAGTTAAGTTCACAAATGCTAAATGCTTGCATCATTTTAGTGCTTTCTTACTGGCCACAAGGCTGTCAAAATGCAGAGGAACTGCCTGCGCAGTCAGAATCCTGAACAGGAGATTACCCAATAATAATTATTATTGGTATTATTACCACAGATTTATATAGGCTGCCTCTATCAAGAGACACGTACTTTCCATGTGAAATAATGTTTGCTTTGCTCTTCACAGAGGAATTAGAGGCTTTACAGGTAAAAATATGCTGACAAGTTCACCCCAAAAGCACTCCAAGAAGTCAGAGGTCTGTATCAAATACGTACCTTTGCACCTGCTTAGTTTCTGATCACTTTTGTAGCAGTGTAAATCAGGAGCAATGCTCCAGACACTCCACTAATAAACATCAGTGCAGTTCACTGATTTCATGTAAAAACCCTGCAGACATTACACAGGGAGAGAGTGCAATCAGACCCTGTCCGAGMTCACCCTGTGTCCATATGCTGTTATTCATTACAAAGTATGATCTCAGTGCCTAGGGGCTCCTAGGAAGGCCAAAGTCCCCTCCACTACATTCTGCACTGATCAGTAATGACATACAGCACCTGCTTCAAAAATTTGCAATGAAAGGAGACAGAAACCAGGTACATTCTGGATACACTCTCAGATGACGAAAATACTGCAAAGTCTTGCGATTAMATGATAAGCCCATACAAGTCACAATTTTTCTTCAAGCCTTAGCTCCCAGTCTAGTGAGTTGATGAGATTTTGGAAAGAAAGACTACTCTTTTACCTAGAGAAGCCACACAACTCAGACCTTCAGGCTGGCCTTTCTGCCTATTTCTGTTTTCCAACTGCATCTTCAGTGTATGGCTGAGTTGACCTCTCAATCCTGTTTATGCTAAATCAGTCTAGAAGAAACAAGAAACTCAAAGAACAAAACACCAGGAAAGAAAGAATAGTTAACAAACACCACTACAATCTTTGTGAGTCAAAACTGACACAAACTTTCCAAACTGAATTTTCAATGTATCTGAACTTGAGTCAGAATTTCCAATTCAACCTGCATATTGATTTTACTTACTTATTACTCAGATCTAAAGAAAACATTTATCTCTGTCAGGGAAAAAAAAAAAGTGAAATACCAAGACACACTACATAAAAAAAAATAAACACACCACTGCTTCAAGACAGTGGTGGGAGCTATGCAGACCTGGCAGCCACAACCCTCATGAGAAAGAGTGTGGCTCCTCCCTGGTCTGGTGAATTCTGTGCTGTTATTTTAGTTAAAGGGAGTAACCCAAGTTTCCCAAAGAGCAGCTGCTGCTATTACCCATACACAGAGTTACTAATAAAACAAAAAATAACAAAAACCCCACATAGGATAAGAGACTGTACTGGCCCTCCAGAGAGCTCAGCACCTGCAGTCCAGATGGGAGGAGAGCCATGACAGTGAGCAAACAGCCCAAAGGCCTCTCTGAAGTACAGCATCCTTCCTGGACCATCCTACAGGTCCCACAACTCTGCAGCATTGCCAATCTCCCCACATCAAAAGACTTCGAGGAAGTCACTGGGAGACTGCTTCAGGACCATGTCCCACAGTGCCTGTACCAGAAGAAGGACCCCTTTCAGGATCTTTTGCTCTTTATCATGAAATCACTCATTGGGTGAGGTCAAAAGGAGTTATGGAAATTGTCATATTTGGCCATCCTGTCCAAACAAAGATAATAGGAGGAGGTTGCTTAGAGCAGTTTCCAATCAGTTTTTAAATATCTCCATGGATGGAGATTCCACAAGCTCACTGTGAAACGTGTTCCAGTGTTTGACCACCCATWAGAAACTCTCAGTGCATGGCTCACATGTGGAGATATTCAGCCTTCTCCTGACCTGGTTTGTCCAACATGTGTCACAAAGTCAATAAAACAACTCCACTGCCCCTACTCAGCATGTTACTAGTCGTGTAAGAAACCTACTGCAATAGCACTTGGAGCCCAGCTGGCACTGGGAGCCCATGTGTTACATCTGTCACACCATGGCCACACGAGACACAGAAAGAGCAAAGAAACAGGTTCAGTTTAGCTCATACAGTAGGCATGGCCAAACCCAGGGTCTCTGAATCCTCTGTACACAGCAGCAGGAGAACCATGCTAAAACACCCACAATAAAGCATCCGTGTTTCACTCCACCACCAACATTGGTGACGTTTTTCATAGTAAGGACAAGCTGTTGCAAGTTTAGTCTTTACCTTTTCCTGTTCATAGATCAAAAAAATGGCTTTCTAGAAGATAGTTCCTTGTTTGAGTGTTCCTTACATAAGGAACATGCTCAAATCYTGATTGCAGCAATTCCCCTTCAGAAGAACTTTCATTCCTATGTAAGAAATCGGAGGTCACTAAAGTTATCTGCCCTTACTAGTGCAACATAGATTAATCATGGAAAGAACAAATAGCCACAAAAGTGGAATTTTCTAATGGACCAAGAGCCAATTATGTCTATAGGCCTCTAAGAGGGATATGGGTCTCCTCATTAAAATTACCAGTTTCAAACATATTCCATCTGTGCCATGGTCTGTGATCTCATTTTTAGGACTGTGCAACTTCTCTGTCCAGGGCAGGGATACACCCGCTCTGAGAAGCACCACTTTTCCCATTTGCTGCCTTCTGCCAGCACTTTTCTGGTTAAAGGCAAAGCTGAGGGAAAGTTAAAGAGCAGCAACAGCTGCTCCGGTGTCTTCCCCAGATGTTCAGCTATGTTCAGCCGATTAACAGTTTGAGAAATCATTCGTCAGCAAAGGTTTTGCTGCCTTGCAGGCTTATCTCTGAAACAACATGKTACTTAGAGAAAAACTCACTCTCACTCTGCCATACTTAACACCTAGAAACCCCTTGTCATTTCTTAACCCACCACAATCTCTGCTCTCTTCAGGTTGTAGCAATTATTTGGTGGTTTGATGGACAGAGATGTGAAGAAGCACCAACCCAGTAAAGACTGGGTGCATGCACTCACAAAGGTTAATCTGAATGTTTCATGAATTAAAAAAAGTTAACTCAATTTTTCTGGGTCCTGTGCTTCAGCATGTCTCCCTGCTAGAGAGCTTTCTTCTGCTGATTATCATTCAATTACTGTTATGATTCTCCATACAGGGATTGATTGCAGAGGTCAGTGAAAGAAGATTACAAGGAGAGTTAATGTTGAGAACAGGGTATGGTGGAGATCAGGGTGGAGCAGAGTGGCTCATGTCCAAAGTCACAGCCGGTCAAATTRCAAACGGCAAAGGGCAGTTTAAGAAGGCCAGTGTTAGGACCCCTTAACACCAGGTATCAAGGACTTGGTAGTGAACCACAGTGACAAGAGCTAATTGCCAGCGGGATACAGTCAGGACAAATTACAAGTGTTAACTGCCAATTAAAATGACAGGGCCAATATCAGGGCCACTAAAAAGATCAATTATGGGATTATAGCAAAGGTCTACAAGTACATAAGAACAAAGCCCACCTGCAGCCACACAGAGAAACTCAGATGAGGAGCTTCCAAAAGTGGGAGAAGAGTTTTTTGCCTGGAGGCAGCTGAAAGACAGAGGCTCAGTCTTCCACAGCTGAGGTCCAGGGAAGTTCAGGAAACAATGCTGATTTACTCTAGCTGGGGTTTCAGCCGTGAGGCCTATACTGGTGGAGCAAGATTTGACTTATCTTCTCCACRGTGTTAACAGCTTCATGGCTGTAAAAGACCGACCAAGAAGGGCAGGAGACAGATGTCTTTACAAAGGGCTCACTGAAATAAGCACAGAGCACAGCTCTATCAGCCTGARGAACCAGCCAGGTGTGAAAACCAGACCTCCTGTACTGCTGCTTTGCTAACGTTGACACCAGTGAATCCAGGATCAGAGGTTTTAAACTCAGCTTTGCTCTTTCCATGCTTAATTACCTGTCCATCCATAAGCACATTATGCAGTGCGTGAAAGGGCTCCTCAGAGCTCTGCTGAGCACTCCAGTTGTTTCAGAGCAACAGACAGAGATTTCCCCCTCTGTTTGCAGAGCCCTCATATTGCACTTGGGACCTGACCCACCTTTTCAGCTCTCATAGACTTTCACACCCTGTTTGAAGGCATCTAGCCACAGCTACAGCACAATCAGGACAGGGGTATAAAAATGCCTTCTCTCCTTTGCCCTCCAAAGCCATCTAGGTGAGGACTAAGGCCAGAGCATAAGGTGAGCAGCCACACTGGATGGAGGAACCTACTTGTAGATTTTCCTAGAACCTGAATTTTGATTTGTTTGAAGAAAGATGCCCACATTCAGGCATATTCCAATTGCAAAACTCTTCCAGGTTTGCTCTCCCCTTGTATCAAAACACCAATACCTAAATGATCTCAGCTTGGAACAAAATTGCTTAGTGCCCACAGAGACTTGACACATCCATCTTTGGGGTAGAGCACATTACTCCAAAGTCTTTCACACGTGGAGAAGACAGTGATTCTCTGCATGCCAATCCTAGAAAGATCAAATGACACAGTCCTGAATCCCACAAAGGCTGCCCAGTTTTCTTTGGAGCGGCACAACCCACAGCAAAACTTACTGCAACCTGACAGCACACCGGCCCCTGCAGCATAACCAAGATGACACCAAACGCCATCCCAAAAAGCCTGGCTTTCTTATCCAAGCCTTGTACCCCACCCTGCCCAGCCCCCGAGCTGTACTGGAGCACCATTTGCCCAGGCTGCCACACGATGTCCCTTTTACYGCCTGGACAAGATCCCATCAGTCCTGTGCTGTGCAGAGGCAGCCAGCAGGACTGCACTGCCTCCTCAGCTCACCTCCAAATGCTGCTGTAAATCCAAAGAGAGATTATCTTACCTGCCACAGTGTTACCTCCTTGACTGCCAGCAACGGCAAAGGGACTGGTGAAAAATGCTGTAAATTAATTAACATCAGACCTCTTGTAGCTGTTTGTTACTGTAAACAAACATTTTAATATGCAGTAATTAATTAAATCTGCCATGCTGTCCCCCTCCTCCCATTGATCTTTCTTCAGCTTTTCTTCTGCTCTGCCTCATCTTTCTCGCTTGGTGAAACAGATCACTTGCAAACAGAGGCACAGCTTTCCCAGTGGTCCAACAGCAGCGACCCAATTCAAAGAGATCACTTTCCTCTTCTTAATCAAATGTTGGGTTCTTTTTTGCCCACAGATCTGTTTTTTTTTTCCTCCTGTGCACATTCTTTTCTCT
>NW_026623472.1:650402-669997 GCF_030028575.1 Malurus melanocephalus | reverse complement strand
AAAAAAAAAAAAAGAAAAAAAGAAAAACAAAATCAATTATATATCTTGGGACAATCCACTTCCCTTCATCAGAATTCTTCCAGCCCCCTCCTATTACAGCTCAGCTTTTTTATTCTCTCAACTCCAAAGTGAGCCTTAAGTTTTCTCTTAAGCTGTAGGTAGGCAAGTTGCACCAGAAAAAAACACACTTTCCAGTTAAGTTTTCCTGTTARCTCCAGCTAACACTATTACAACCAGTAGAAAGCACAAGCCAAACATTCCAATCAGAATGGGTTGAAAAGCATCAAGGAGCAGGAAGAGTAGGGCTGCTCCATGACAGAGTATAAACCAAGACCCAAAGGAGACCAAGGAGCAGCAACAACACTCACCAGTTAGAGTGCAGTTTCACAATATCTAGACAGGACTACCAGAACAGAGACCATCAGCATTCCCTTTTTCCCCACAAGGTGTGTCTTCACACCTTACAAAGACCTGGGTGCTGGCTGTGAAACAATCCCCTTACTGTGGGTTGACGTGGAGCTATTTCAGGGGCACGCAGAGYCCTAACCTCCAAAAGGCTGCCAGGGTGTACAAGTACTAAGGCTGCCTCGTACTTTCCCAATTGTGGGATTCATCACAAAAGCTGGCTCCAGTGAAGCCAACCATAGTCATGWGTAACCAGCCCCTCTAAGGAGCAGGCCTTGTATTTGCAGTTTTATTATCCATTTTTCTCTTAATGTCCTGCACACTTGAGAAACCCTGTGTGAGAGTCAGAATGAGAGAGGGAGAAAGAGAGAGGGGGAGAGAGAAAGCTCATCATGCCCATAAAAGGGRCAGATTCTGATTAGCTGAAGTTATAAAAATGATTTATACTTGCAAACATTATTTCTACTTGTATTGTTTGCCTGCAAGCGTTAACATCACGTCATGGACACTGTAGCCAGACTCAGTCATCCCTTGAGACGGGACAGATGGCTAACGTCCCCTTCCTATCAAAGAAACCCCTGAACGCAGAATTGGGGTGACCAGAAGAAAGACTTTGCTCTGGCTCTTGGCACTTCCGAGCCTCAAGGGAACATTCATCCTCATGCAGCCAAAATAGAGTCCCRGGCATCAAGAAGAACAATCCTGATGTCAGCTTCTTCTCTGTGCTTGGCGTTTCTCGAGCAGGAGAAGCATGCTGAGTCCTGCCTATATTGTGCGCTTTCCCCGCCTCCTGCCAGCCCAGATCTGGGTTTATTTCCTCATCCGTGATTATTGTAAAGAGGAGCAGAATGAAATGCAGATGCAAAACATGCTCGTAAGAATTTCCTCTCTCTCTCTCCCCCATCTGCCAGAGAATAGATTTTAATCTTTAATCCATGAGCAATCAGCGAACACTAGCGAATTGCAAATTACAGATGTTTTACTGTCTTTGGCATTTTTAGCTTCCTCGCTTCCCCACTGCCACTCAGTGTCTTTCTCACATCCTCTCCTCTTCTGCATTCATCGAATGCCACGCGCCATCACCAAAACCATATGACACTGTCATCATTTGGTAATTAAACCTTTACTCACTTTAAATACGCAAAGCTGGCTGGGGTAAGCAGCACTTAACCCTTTCCTGACAGGCTTTATACATATCTGTAATGATGGGAAGGAGGGGGGATGGTGGACAGAACAGTAGGTGAGGGGAAGCCCAAAGTTTGAAGCCATGTCCAAGTGCTGATGGCTTTCTCTGAAAGCATCCCTGCTCCAAAAGAGGCCAAAAGAGAAGACAAAAGTCTCTGCTKGTTCCATTTACCTTCTTTCCAGATTGTGTGGTGCCACTGGCAGAGGGGAGCAGGGGCTTCTCTGATAAACAAACCCCATGGGCTGCTGGAAGATGTGGGGTTCCCRATAAAGGAACTGCTCACCAGAACTTTAACCCTGCACCACTTTCACACTAAGCAATTCCAGGCTCAGCCCTCAAGTTGTCTATTAGCACAAACTGCCCCAGTCTGAGGTTCTTGGTTTGATTCTTTGCTGCCCAGATAGAAATCTCCAAAGAAAATCAAGTGCRAGAGCAACAGGCAGATATAGAACAGATATAGAACCATAGGCAATCCCTCAAGAGGGGTAAAAAGTAACCTTTGTAACCACCCTTCCTGGAAGCATGTTTCAGCTGTGAAGGATAAGGAAGAACTTTYATATTGCTTCAGTTGCAACTTTATAGAGCAAAGACAAAATATGGCATAAATGCTCTCAGCAAAAGCTGCTGCACTGGCCTGGGTCTCTTGTCTTAGGGTGGATTCCAGCAGGGCTCACAGCAGGGTCCCAGGCACAAGAGAGGCCTCAACCCCACTAGTCTGTGAGAGATCAGGATTCCCAGTGGAGGTTAAATCACAATTCATTATCAAAGGAGTCCAAGGTAAATCAGAGTTGGAGAGAATAAGACATGGCAAGAAGGGAGGGAGGGAGGGGGGAGGAAGGGAGGAAAACGTTGCCGCAATTATTTTGCCATAGATTGGCAGGGCCTGCTTTCCCTGTAAGAAGACTGCAACATTTGGGGAAACATAAATAACAGTTGACAAGAGACTGCACCGTAGAGACAGGCAGTAATTGTTTCACCTCCCTCTGTGCCCTGTCCACTGTAGGCTCCCAAGGAACTACCTTTGTATCTTAGCTCGAGGCAGCAGCTCAGGGCCCCTCTGGACCAGGAACAGCCAGAGCCTTAATCATTTTCTACAAGTTTGTCAATTTAACAAGTGTTTGCCCAAGGGGCATCTGTCTTCCTGCCTTCCTTTATTCCTCTCTCTGCTTGTTTGTTTGTGAGCTGGTGCATTCTGGCTGCTATCACCAGCTTCACACAAGTCTGTCTTTAAGCAGGAYGTGGCTCTCACTGGAAGGAATATGGTTAACCCCAGTTTCAGAGGTTACTAAATGGTATCCTCTCCACTTTCCTCCTTTACATTTTTTTTCCTGTCTCTCCTCCCTGTATGTGTGGGCTGTCACAGTCACACAGTCTCTCCTGCCTCCCTGCACCAGAGACCGAGCTTACCCCGTGGCAGCTAGAATTAAATTCATCAAAGAGCTGAACACTGSCTGTTCYTGAAAACAATGTCTTTCAGCAAGTSCCCACAGGACTTGGGGCAGCACCGGGGAGCTCTGGTTCATCGAGGCACTCTGGAATGGCACCCAGCAGATGGGTATCTCAGCTGAAGCTACACATGTGTCAGGTGAGGAAGAGGAGGAAGCAGGAGTGAAGAGTGCTGATGGGAAGGGGCTGCATGCTCCTCCCTGTGCCAGGCTCCCAGCCCCTTTCAAAGTGTGACAGACTGAAACACAGAACTGGAATTTTCACAGTACTTCAGACAAGTGAACAGCAGGTACTGAATTGTCTTTTTTCCTCTTTGAATGTAGCAATTGGGAGAAAAATACCATGAGAAAGTATTATAGTGCCTAATTTTAAATGTATGAATTTGTTTCAGATTTTCCAGGGCAGGGTTACTTTCACAGACACTGTTCCTATTAGCCATAACCCTCAATATCATTGTAACCTGCTATTAGAATAACTAAGCATTATATCAAGAAAACTATTTACTCCTTCTCACATTACTCTAGGCTTCTGTTCTCAGGGAGAATTGAACTTTGGTGCCCACAATTACCAAGCCCTGGTCTTAATCCTAGCCCAACCCCCAAGCTTCAGGGTCAAGTCACCACCTCTACAGTAAAATAGAATGATGGACACYGAAGTCCAGAGGCACCAGATCTCTTCCTTATTGTAAAGGCCCAGCAGACTCTAATAAAAAAATAGGAGTGTTCAATCAAACAAGTGATAGACAGAACTGTCATCCTGCAATAAGAGAGAACAAAGCCCTGATGAGAACCAAACATCTCTCTAAGGATGACAACCCTGTGGAACACATTGATTTTGACTTCCTCAATCTAGAACTTCACTTGAATGATGATGAACAGCCCATCCTTGCAGACAAGAAAAATCAAGAGTCAGCAGCTGTGAGAGCTCTGTAACGTCCAATTAAACTTGGTTCTAGCTATTCGGATAGACATGATTCTCCAGCCTATGTTTGTGGCTGCAATCAGACTTTTGTTCTAGTTTGCTTGTGGGACTACAAAGATTGAATCTTCTCATTCAATGTCCATAGTACTGCTATCTGCATCTATGCAGTGCTGTGCCACACTCTCTTCAAGAGAGGACTGTGTTTATCTCAAAGCATTACACTATTTTTTCTTGAATCACTTCTATGGATTTCATTGCTCTAGTATTTCAGCACCAAGACATTTTGGAGATATTCATTATCTCCAGGACAGTTATTGCTGTCTTAAAGACAGTGTAAAAACACAGAATAATTTCAGCCAGTATCTCCTACAAYACTCAGTTTAGCCACAAATAGGAATATGCAGGAGGTTTAGATCATATCCTAGATTTGATTTAGGTCTAAACATTAAATATGTGACCAAATTACCAAAGTGTTTAAAGGACTCCTTAAAGATGGGAGTGCAAGGAAGCTGTTGACAACTTACTCCCTTGTGAGACGGGGCAGGGAAGAAAGGATTGACTGCAAACACTTGTGTTCCAGACATGCCTTTTATTATGGAGCTGGGTGATAAGAGCTCAGGCAACTTGACATTTACTGTAGGGAGGCAGTAGCAGCAGTCTCAGGAAACCTCCCTGCCACTGGGAGGTTATTTTTTTACAGGGGGCTGGCCTTAAGATTYGTACTTAGGTCAGACTAACTGATTTACAAGGGAAGACTTGCCTTGACTATGATCCATTGGAGAAAGGTRAGCAAAAGAACATCCACTTGAACACTTGGATTCATGGCATATTGTATCTCATATAAACCACATGAGAGGCAAAAAGTCTCAAGTTCAATGAGAAATCTACCAGGATGCTCATTTGTTGGCTTTTCCTGATCTTTGAGACAGCAAAGAAATGCTTCTTCTACAGCCAGAAGAATCACAGCAGCTACTGTTGGGATTGTCACCTCCAAKAAGGTAACAGCGTGAATAACTATGAACCACAGATTCCAGTGTTTCACTTCATCTGCAAGAAATCTACAGCTGACAGCAGAATTTGTCTCTGTAAAGCTGCCTTGTGCTCTCTAGATGTTTGCAACTGCTTCTCCAGGACTTGYTGCCCTGGGGCCCTTCACATGCCAGCAGTGGTTTATAATCTGTCTCCTTGCTGCTGGCAGGCAGTCTTCAAGAAAAATGGGTGAAAAACCCAGGAAATGGGTGTCCTTATTAATCACTGTTAGCAGTGACAAGGAGAAAGCAAGTCCTGGACCATATTTGGATACAGGAAGGAGAACTGGAAAGACCACTTCCCAAACAGTAAACAARGCCCCAGAGGTAGAGYCCAAAATTACTCACATGCAATCAGAGAAGCTGGAGTATGTTCACAGGTTCCCTTCAATCTGACATGAAGATGAACAGGATCAAAGCAGATACACCAGGGCACTTTCTGCCTGCCACTTCGACCATGAAAAGTCTCTTCTGCCACTTTTCCACAGCCTGGGGAAGGTGGGGGAGGTGCCCACACCCGAGCAGGCGGATGCCCGGACAAGGTTGAAGACCCAGTGGAGAGAGAGGGTCCCTGATTCCAGCCTGGAGCAGCCTGGYCTTGGAGGACTGCACCCCATGGACAAGTGACCCACACCACAGCAGTTTTGGGATGAGTGCTGCTTRTGAGATGCACCCACACTGGAGGAGTTAACGGAGAAGTGTCTCCCATGGGAGGGACCCCATGGCACAGCAGGGGAAGGACTCCTCTCCCTGAGTGGGGAAGAAGATCCCAGGAACAAACTGACCAAAAMCCCCACACCTTGCTCCCTACGCGGTCAGTGGGAAGGATGGAGGGAATTGGGGGGAAGAATGGTGTCTTTAAGGGTTTTACTTCTCACTACCTTCTTCTGTATCTGTTAGTAATAAATTCATTTTGCAACTCTAAAYTGAGTCTATTTTGCCCTTGGAGTGGTTTTTTTTCCCCACTTCCTTATCTCAACTTCCTTCATTAGTTATTTTTTTTTTCTCTCCTCTGCCCAGCTGTGGCAGGGAAGAGCAGAGTGAGCAGCTGTTATGGGTGCCTGGCATTTGGCCAGAGCCAAATCATAACACTCAGGTTCCTCAACTACATCTCTGGCTCTGCTAGCAATAGAAAGAGCCTCGAATATCCAGCATTCCTGGTGAAAAGATCCAACAAGACATTTTGCTGAAGTGGGGCAGAGCTGCAGTTGGGCAGGCAGAAAAAAAGAGTGGGAGTGAGTGCTGAAGAACATAAAGGCACTGTACTTAGAGGGATAAATGATGATGCAAGAGTGGTGAAACTAAAATACCACCAAACTTCAGAAAAAGTCAGTGACATATACCAGTCACAGTGCAGGAGCCTCATCTGTACTGCCACCAGTTTCCCAAGCCAATTTGGAAAGCATGTCACATATCCTGAGCRGTAACTGGTGTCTTTCAGACTTGCAGGTCACTGTGCATCTATACCCTCCCCCYGGCACACTAAAGGATCACATAGAATCACGAAGGCCCCTCAGCCCACTGCCCAATAACACTCACAGAGCAGTCACAMTATGAACTGCAAGGAGAGATGGAGACTTTAGGAGATTGCATGGATGTGCAGTCCAGATGACTGCCATGGAAACAACTTGGCTAGCTTGGCTCCGTCAGGAGGAATACCTGCCCAAGGCCAGCTACCCAGCAGGAAGGCTGTTCTGTTGAAGAGAATAGGAGCCCATTTCCAGGCCAGCTCTTCCATTCCTCCTGCCAACATCAGCTGTTCCCTTATTGTCAGGCTTTGGCCAGGTGCTTTCCATCCAAGTGTTCTCACGATCTGCTTTCCATTTTCCCCAGGCTGAAGAAGCTGAGGTTACATAGGAAGATCCCAGAGTAGACAACATATTGTTTAAGAGCTTCAGGAAGCAACGGAGGCAATTGATTCTGGGATTCTTGGTCAAAAAGAAGCAAGGTAAGAAAATGTTCAGAAGTATTTAACCTGCCCTTCTAGCAAACAGAGATGAGAAACTCCAAATCCGAGTGTGCTAGGGGAAGCAATACAAGCCACTTCCCTTCTCAATGCCTTTYTTTATCTCTTCCCAATTTTTCCCCTTCAGCCACCCTCACCTCAGTGCTTTTAGATACAAAGCTCCCTGTCTGTGTGTCTTCAACACAGCTGCTGGCCTCACAGTGGTAACAGACTCCATGGCCAGACAGTCTGCTGGGGAAGTTGGGAGAGGTCTGGGACACAAACAAACTTGTATCAGTGCAGGAAAGGAGAGTGGAAGTCCAGCAGCATTGTCCCAAGCCTTGAGAGATGAGCATGGCAAAACCCTAGTAAGAGAGCAACACCAGATGGGCTTGCACAGAGCACCATCACAGGGACTGAAACCTGGCTGATGGCCCATAAAACAAAGGTAAGGTAACATAATAATGATCAGCACAGGGAAGGGAATAGCTGAACTTGGTGTCAGGCCAACTCACAGGTTTATTAATGATACGGAGCAAAGGATGTCAAACACTTTAGTAAATGATATCAATTTTTTTTCTTTGTCAGCTCAGCAATGGAGACAGGGCCAAGTGAAAACTCTTTACTCATTTTATGCCTATGGTCTAATACAAGTTATTCTGCYACAGTTATGGTTACAGAACCCCCTCTGTGATGATCACTTCCCTTGTAAGAAAGAAATAAACCCCATCCTGTTCAGCTTGCCAAAGGAAAAGAGATCAGTCTGCCTGGCAAGTCTGGAGGCAAGCTAATGTGCTCAGGATTACCTGAATGCTTGATGGTTGAATCAGACTATACTCCATCATGATAAATACTTTTCATCATGATAAAAACCCAATATGAAAACAGACATGAACATCAGCTATACCAAAATAATTACTCGTGGGTGCTTTCCAATACCTAGGAAATTCACAGTAACTTAGTTTTTGGGGAGGTTTTGTGGGGTGTGTTAAGAAATGGGGAATGTTTGCCCTGGATGACTTTGCTCTCGTATGGAGTGCTGAAGGACAAGGACATGCACAGAACCTGCCTGAAATGACCAACACTCAAGGCATTCCAAGGTCATTTCACCCCATGGTAACTAGTTTGGCTGAATCTCAAGCAGCCACAGRTGAGAATTTCCTGTTTCCTGTTCCTCTCTGAGGACATTTGAACAGTAAGACACCATGTCAGCTGCTCCCAGAAAGTAACTATCAGGCTGGTAGCCAGTATCTGTGCAATCAGCACTTTAATTAGTTTGGCTATAGGTCTGTGGTAAACACATGGCAGTCACAGAGCAGGCAGATACCCTCCCACTCCACTCTAGTGGCAACAGAGAAACCAGCCAGAAGGAAAAAAGGAGAAAAGTGGCTTTTCAGCAAAATAGATGGCAAAGTCRTGTTAGAAAAGACAGTGAGCTGGCCCTCAGCAGCAATATGCAAAGCCCATGAGCAAAAGAGGGGTTTTATACATGAATGAGGGAAGGAGGAGGCAGCATTTCTAYAGGGCATCGCAGACAGAGGAAGATATCAGTAAAAATAATGGAAATTAAACAAATAAAAGTCAACTTGCAGGTTAAGTATAAGTGCCCCCAGCGAGGATGAAAGTGTTGGGATTATTTAGATAATCTGAAACTTTCCTGGATAAGACATCTAATCACACACAGTGAAAACTTCTGCTCACCACCTGAGGAGGGATAACCAAAGGACCAACCCATACTCCCAATGAAGGAGTGGTTTCCACCAGGACATGACTGATGAAGCATTCAGCAATCCCAGAGCATTGCCCAGTGGTTAGCAATGCAGCCAAACRCAGGCAGAGCAATACTGAGGGCTCCTTGCAGGCTCCCGAATCAGTATTGGGAAGTTTGGCTCATCATCAGCCCCTGATGCGAGTTCCTTCCTTTGCCCAAGCAGACTGCTGATTAACTAGGAATTAAGCTGGCATGAGACAAGAGCTTGTTGATGTCTCTATAAAGCTTCAGCTGATAGACAAAAATAACTTACATGTTGTCTATTCTGCTTCATCTTCTGCAAACATGCCTGGTTCTGCCAGACTGTCAGCCAAGGTAGTCCCAATACTGTAGTTTTCTGTCTGTACTCAGCAGGAGGAGATGAGCAGCTTGTTCATGCTCTCTTTTCCACACATCCGTGTTCAGCCACGTGCAGGCTTACATTCACAYGTGCCCTACACATTTCCACTCATGACTCAGACTTCTGAACATGTGCTTACATATAAGAATCCCCAGGCTGCCTGCATGTGGGCATCCACCAAATGTTCGAGGATACACAGGGGTACTTAWATTGTCACACAGACACATACACTTTCTCACCTCCCTCCCAGGCATAATCATATCCATATAAATGTGTGTGCTTGTTTGAAGATGCCTTCACTTGAGGAGGCACATTCCATCTCCTATTCATTCACCACCCAACCATTCACATGCACCACATAGCATATCTAAAGGGTATGGATTTTGCATAGAGTAAGACATAAATTAATACTTACATGCAAGATATGCACAAAACATGCATATTTAAACATGCTTGCAGAGTGCAAATGCACTGCAAACCTAGAAAAAGAAATACTACGTTCATTTATGTGTGTGCAAAGCAGCCTCACTGAGAAATGAATTGCCGACATTTCTGTAAGGGGAAGAGCCACTCTTTACTAAAGACTAAGCTCTTTTTCTCTTCACAGTTCATCATCGGGTTCAAAACACAGGGAAGTTCTAAAATGCAGATATTTGCTACCATGATTAACATTAAAGTTTCCTCACAAACTCGTTTAAGAGAAAAGAATTCTGCCCTATTCCCTGTGCCCAGCGTGCAGTCACCTCCAATGGCACCACTGCTATGTGTACCACAGCAGTACCAGGTCTCAGGCAAGGGACCAGGAGCCCCCAGTGGGTTGTACAGAGTGACCCTACAGCCCATATCTCGATTCCTTCCCATGCAGCACAGCAGGCACTGACAGTGGCAGGGCCTGTTTGGCCTGGRTGAGCAGTGCCTGCTCTCTCTCTCCCCTTCCCCACCCTGCACTCTCTTTCCTGCTGCACACCCCTGTGCCTCCAGCTTCCTGGCAAGCACTCAGAGCTTTTCTCTCTGGACTCAGCAGTGGGCACCCAGTTCTCAGCAGCCTCTGCAGAGAGTGATGGACACTGCAGATCTGTGCAGGCACCGAAACAGGCGGCCAGGCAGCTGTGACAGGGTGAAGACATAATGCTCTCTGACACACACATTTACATCGTCAACACAATCACTGATGTGAATTTGAATTCTCACCTGCTTAGAAGAATATTTTCCTGTCTCCAAAGGTGCTAGTTCATCACTGGTCTTTCCAATGGGAGTTTTTCATAAATTTTTGAATGTATATTTTCTTCACAAGTCACTGATCTGCTAGTAATGGAAAAGTTACATGTATGAACTTGCTTGTTTCAGAATTACRTCTTCTCTTTTCCCTAGCTCTGCCCCCAAGAAGTATGAGGCCCTAATTCGAAAACTGCTAGCACTTACACAAAAGTAAGATTCGGCAGATCTGTCTCCAAATCACTTCAGCAGTCAGAAATTAGCTTCAAACCATGTRTAAATGTTTTCAGAAGAGAAGCAGTGAGTTTAAGGAGAAAGAAAATAAATAGGAGGAAAAAAGGCCTGCTGCAATTTAGTTGTTAAAATGAAGAAATTCAAGCTAAATTTGTATCAGATGCCAAAGCAAGCACATGGTCACTACTGTCACAGGTTAAGAGAACACCAAATTTGAGTCAAGGCTTGCAAATTTTCGTATGGGTTTTGGGCCATAAGGGTTCATAGGAGAGCAAACATGGTCATATCAGAAAAGCATCTAGCAATGCATTCTTGGAGTATTCTCTAAGGCTTCAGGAAGAAAGAGTATTGGCACTAAAATATCCTAACACAGATTTTAAGTAGGAGAGGAGGGAGTAAAAAGAAGTTTAAAGTCTCTGTAATGAATAATTAGAGGTTTTGATCTGAAAAAGTATCCAAACTGTAAAGAGAAGGGGAAAGAGAAAGGTTCTTAATTCCTCCATCAAATTTTCTCTGACCAAGAACCCTCTACTGACCCTAGGAAATGGTTTTGAAATATTCATTTAAGAGACAACAGAAGGAGGACATCTCTWAAATGCCACCAATTCACAAAATATTAAACTCTTACCTTGCAAGTATTTATTGAGGAAATGGTGAAAAACACTAAGGTGTATTGGCTTTCAGAACATCTTTTTAATTCTTGATTGCAGCCAAACAAAAACCTCAGATAATCCCTCGATGGAGCCTTCATGCCTCTGTTTGCAACATCAGCTCTCAAAAACAAATGCAAGCTGAAGAGGAAGGGCAGAGGGCTGCAGCAGCTCTGTGGGATAAGCAAAGACATCTGTGAGGGAAGAACAAGGGCCAGCTGTGCACTCAGAGGGAACAAGCGGGGCCGAGGGCAGCCCCAGTGCAGGCACACAGTGGTGGGGCAGCATTGCACAGTGCCTGAGCACAGCAGGCAGAGCCAAGAGCTGCCAGCAGGCTCCATCAACAGGGTCACACAGGGCTGCAGAGAATGCTCTAACACGGGCCTAAAGACCATGCAAAAGGCACCGTTAACAGACATGGCTGGAGGCAAACTGTAACACGTGCATGAGGGGAGCACCCAGGAGATGAGCTACCTACAACACCAAAACCTACCCAAAGGGTCAAGAAAACAGGCACACCTACTGCATAAACAAAGCAAGGCTCATGTCTGAGCTTAAAGAGACCTCCTGGGCCCCAGCCCATGCACCAGAGGGTGTGGGGCATGTGGAGGCTGCTCAGGGCATTTAAGTCCATTGGGAGATTCCATGACCTCTCTCAGGAGAAGGTACCTTGTCCCAGTAGGAAGCAAACAGACAAACATCCCAGCCCTGCTCAGAACAGAGTGCTCTATAGCCCACATCACTTCACAGACATCCCAAGCAAAAGTGACCAAAACTGCCAGAGTGCTTCTGCCAAGAGGAGCTGCTTCTTTGTGGGATTCAGAAAACCTGGTGTGACTTCCTGGTCTCTAGACAAGAGAAGAGAAAACCTGCTCTTGATTTTGTCCAAGCTTGAGCCAACTTAAATATTTTGTTTAACAGTGCTTTACTAAATTAGCAATAACCTGCTTCCCAGATCTGCTGCTTTTCTTCCCTGTGCCTTCCTCTACTTTTGCCTTTGCTTCTCACCAGTAACACAGAAACACTATACCTGTTTTTCCTACTTATCTACTCTGTGCTAACTTYGAAAAGCGTTTCTGAAAAGCATCCCATAAAGTTCTCAGATAGGTGCTTTGAAGAAAAATTCTTTCCTAAATGAAGATTTTAGAGCAAAGACTAGTCTGTATTAAGTTTTTGCCTTCCAAGGTGACACCAGAGTATTAACTGGCTAAATAATGACATTTCTGTGAAGATAATCTAACCCATATACACCATTTTATTTATAAGAGAARCTTGCATTTATTGGATCCGTTCACCTTAAGAAAAAAATTTAAAAGAAATAGTATAATAATATAAATAGTATCATTTTCAAAAAATAAGGGTTTTTTTGCATCTGTGTTTATGAATTTATGTGATTACACAACTGTAGACTTCTAAGCTACATCAAAGCTGAGTTGCATTTAATCACAAACTCCAGGAGCTGGGACTGAGAGAAATTGCTGTTGGGGTAATCTTGGGGACAATATCCCAAGGGTTGTCAGGGCAGGTTCAGAAGGTAGCTGGCAGATAAGGCTGCAAGGCAGCCCCTCACCCATGCCCTCCAACAAATACAAAACCCCTCCGGTATTTCAGTGACACAAGAAATACTGAGACAAGACATAGTTCTTAGATGCTAACGACCAAGGGAAATAACAGCATCCAATCCTTGTTCAAAATGCAGTCCCACAGCTAATGGGCACTCAGTTCATTGATGCTGTATCACTTCTTTTTCTGCTGGGTGATGATCATTTGTTCTTGCAAATCTGATTAATTTATAAGGGCATCTAGAGGTAGGAGAGCTTCTGTGGGGGGGGGAAGGTGATTTCCACATTTATTTACATCTAAAGGAATTTATTTCATTTAAAGTCCATCTGAGTGCATTTTCTGAACTTGTACCTCTTCTAGATCCTTCTCTGACTACTCAGCAGAACAAACAGCAAGGACCTGGGCACKTCCAGCCCAGCTGAGGTCAACAGAAACCAGRGAGTGAGTCCAGCTCGACTGACTGACACCAGCTGCTGTTCTGCGGAGCAGCTCAGTCAACCTACAGACAGAATTAGGAAAGAAGAGGGAAAATACGTGCCTAACTTTCCCTYTTTGTGGGCAGCCCAGAGAAGGTCTCCAGCTCACACCTGCAGCACAGCCAGCTTCCAGGCTGCCAGCAGAAAGCAGCAGCAAAGGAGGGGGTGGGGGGCAGAGGGAGCAGCGCTGGGCAGGCAGCAGAGCCCATYTCCAATGAAGTGGCCAGAGCTGGGCTATCACCACCCCTGACCCACCTCCAGCTCTGCCAGAGGCACACCCGAGGAGTGGAGCAGAGGGCGGGGGCTGGAGACTCCTAAGGCATCACCCCCTTCCCGAAAAGGGAAACTGAAATAAAAGGCAGAGGGAGCCTTGTGTGTGTTTTTATTATTATTATTTCTGATTAAAGAGGAATTCATTTCATCTTTGCCTCCTGCCAGGGGCTGAGGTGCCGCCATTGAGGTTAACGGTGCGGAAGAATACAAAAAAATTTCATTGAGGAGGATTATAAAAGTTACTAGCTGGAACATTAACAGAAGAGTAACTTGTAAAAAATGCAATATTACAATATTCACAAGGACGGTAGAGCGTGGTAAAGCTATAAAATTCAACATTAAAATCTTCTACAGCCTAGATAACCTAGTTAACAAACATTGTATTGGAACTACTTTTTTTTCCGCGGTGCTGAGGTGCGCGGGGCCGGGGGCGGCGGGGCCGGGGGCGCGGGGCCGGGGCAGAGCCGCTCCGCGCTGCGCTCCGTCCGCGCCAGCAGCGCATCTGCGGAGGGGATGCGCCAAGGCGAGGAGCCCCTGATTCAGCACTGATGAACTTTATGTCATTAGCAAAGCGTGGGAAGTGATTTGTCTCATCCAAACCCGCAAACAGGAAGCACGGATTCGTGTCATTTGTCACCAGCACCTTGTGCCCACACAAATAACAGCCAATATCTTTCCCTGCGCTGATGGAATTCCACGAGGCAAAAAGAAAAAAATACTTCTAAAAAAAAAAAAAAAAAACCAAAAAAAACCAAAAAAAACCCGAAAAAAACCCCAAACACGAAAAACCACATACAGAAAAAAACCCCACAAAACCAAAATCAACCAAAGCCCAGAAAACAGCCAACCAAACTGTCCAGAATCAGACATTACTATTACTATTACTATTACTATTACTATTACTATTACTATTACTATTACTATTACTATTACTATTACTATTACTATTACTATTATTACTATTACTATTATTACTATTACTACTCTGCTTCTGATAATAATGTTCTCATGCAAAGACATCAACCTCAAAGATAAACCAATGCCATCCTCCCAAAATCGGCAGAGAGAGCTTTAATCTTTAGAGTCTCGCTGCATCAGGCGAAACTTATTTCTCTTACAAGMAGTATGGATGGCATTTTCCCTTGTTGTGTGTTATTTTAATGTTGTTCGTCGCCGCATCCTTCTACCCCCACCCCCTTCCCTCTGCGCTCTCGCTCCCTCTGTTCTGGGGGCTGCGGAGTCGCAGGAAGCAGATAGTGTGAAAGGGCCGGGAGAGAGGGAGAGGGAGAGAGAATTGCTCTGAGCGACTGCGGAGTGGAATTCAGTTCCCTGGGGAGTTAGTAGACAGTTTGTGGAGATGTTACTCCAGAGTTTCAGACTATGATAAATATGATAATTTGTATAAAATTTGAATGGGTTCTTGTTTTCAGGGAGAATGCCTCCGATGATGAATGTTCATGATTTTCAGATAGATGGCTGATAAAAAGTGTATTGAATTGTTGAAAGCGATTTTAATTTTAATTCTCTACCTGCAGATGTCTGATAATAATAATGTCTCCTAATAAAATAGGAAGGTGTCAGTTTAAGCAGCAGTATTTCGCTTCACTTCATCCTTCCCATCCCCAGACTGTGGCAACATTAACCTCTTCTTATAAAAAGGCACATAAAATTATTATAATTACAGAGTTATTAATTTTAAAAAGAGGGTTAGCAGGATTTTTTATTATTATTAATAGAGCTCGCACAGTACCCCTGCAAGTAAATCCCCGTGTGAAATGATGGATCCGATTGCTAATTCTATTATTAGATATTGCCTAGGAATTGCCTTTCGGGTTTTTAATTAGAGTAATTGAAACTAGAAGAGGCGGGGCTGATTATTTTTATTTTTTCCCCTTTGTTATTATTTAAAAGTCATTGATAATGCTCCCTGCATTCAGATATCGTCTTCAGAAGGAGACTTACAACAAAGCAACAAAGGGAAAACAGACAGATCCGCGGGTCTGGAGCTTGAAACTCCCAAGCCAGCAGTGTGCGTGTATTAGGTTAATTGGGTTTTGTGGGTCTGGGGGATCTCTGAGACTATCCCCAACCTAGCTCTTAGTGCCTCTGAGCTGGGCTGATACTTCATGTGAAAAAAAAAAAAAAAAAAAAAAAAAGAAAAAAAAAAAATAACCACCAACAACAACAACTCTGGTAACATGAAATCAATGACCTGGCAGTTACACTCTAATTAGCGCCTCCTGCGAAGCAGCCCAAAGCCAGCCCAGAACAACCGCACACAGGCACCGCACGCCGGGGAGCGGAGGCAGGCGCATCCTCGGCGGGCTGCGGCTCCCGTGCCGGGGCAGCTCCGCTCCCGCCCGAGCCTTCTCCGGTGCCTCTCCCGCCCGCGGCCGCAGCCGCACCTACGGCTCCCCCACTCGCGGCGGGGAGAGGGCCGAGGGTGGCTCGGCCAAGAAGCGGGGACCGACCCCACTCGGCTCCCTGCGGGGCAGCCGCCGAGAAGCCCCCGGCTTCGCTCTCGTTTGCCCGAGCTATTCTTCTCTCGCCCTGAAAAGAGCAGACAATATTGTTCATTCATCAGAAAGGCAGGAATTTGGTGCTTCTGGTTGACTCCGAGACGGGTAATTCAGGGAGAAATGAAAGCTGGATAAATGACTCGGTAGTGTGAATTAGTACGGAGGGTGCAAGCCGCCTGGCAGAGAACTGCGATTTTATAAACAACGGCATCATCTGGCAAAAGGGTAAAGAACTGTGCAGAGCTCCCAGTTTTTCTAAAGCATCACACTGATATTTTATACATGCAGAAGAGGRGGGAGAGAGATACATGTGATATATGTTCATAAGCACAGGCTATGCAAGCACACGGGAACATTCCCGTTCAGATCCCCACACAGGTGCATTTCTCCACGTACTAAATGCTCCCTAGCTATCTCCAAAAGAAATGGTTATATGCAATAAAATATATATAAATTAAAGTCTCTTCATTTTGATGTAAAGGTTCGGGTTTATATCATACATTTCTTATATATTGCCACATATTCCTCTCCACAGACGAATCTATTTCGGGTATACGTGCGTAGTTGTGAACATAACATATATACCTAGAGTTACACAGGGAATCTGAGAGTTGGCAATAAGTCTAGCAATGAGAGCGCTCGTTAGATATATGATTGCATAAAGGATCGTGTACAGTTACATTAAGTCCCATTAAGACAGTSAATGTCGGTCTGCACCGTTTCGCACACGAAATTACAATTGCAAGTTCCTGACTAAAGAGCAGRAGGAAATTGCCAGAAGCTGGGGTGGTCCGGTCCCCCGGCCTGGAGCCSGAGACCTCTTTCCCACCGTGGTGCCATTGGACTTAGGAAACCGGAGAGGGAGAAAGGCATTTATTCAGGGCAATTAGAAAGCAGGTACCGCTTCAAAAAATKGATTTATTAAGGGGAAAAGGAGTCGAAATTATTGTTAAAAAAATGCGCATAAACGAGTCTAACAAAGTAGGGAAGCAGAGGCATCTTGGCGTGTAAGGTATCACACTGGAACTGCTTCTACTTCAGACCTCGGGATTAATCAAAGAAATCGGTGCGGCTGATGAGGAGTTATTCAGCAGCTGAGCTCTGGAAAACTGCATCCCTGCTTTCTTTATACATTTTATTATTTTCAATTGGTTTGAAAAATTAGAAGKGTTTAGAAAAAAGAAATACACATTTCTTCTTCCAGCGGGCTGGAAAGCTTTGATTTTATTCACACCACCCACCCCTCTACCCCCCCCCATATCCTCTCACTTCTTATCTTTCTTTCCCTTTCTATTTTTTTCTTCCTCTCAAGTTTGTAATGGGGACCACAGGGAAGAGATGCTTTTGAGAAAGTCAGAAATTGCAGCGTCTTTTTGGAGGGCACTGCTCTCCTTCGCCCCACCCTCAGCATTCCTAACTCCTGTTTTCACCGACGATGCCAGCCCTGGAAGCCAGAAGCCCGGGCGTTTTGTAACCTCCGACGCCAGGCAGGGAAGAGACAGATCAGGGCTCCTCCTGACAGTTTCCCTTCATTGTGCTAAATTTTAAACCTCCCTCTGGCAGGGCTCCTCAAATGCTTCTTTGTCCGCTTAGGAGTGGCCGTGGCAGGGGGAGGCCAGTGCTTCCCCTTTACATGGACATCCGTCGACGACAAAACTTTCTTAGGAAACTTGGAGGAAGACACGACCTCTGACAATCGGGCAGAGATGACAACTGCCAGAGATGCCCGCGGCCATTAGCTTTAACTTTCTCCGCTTCCAAAACAGATGTGAAAACGCCTCTTTCCAGACTGGCCATCTCCTCCCTCGAGTAATTTTAAGTGCAAATCTTTAATACTGTTGAACCAGAACCTCTGTCCCTTGGCCGGCTCGCAGACAAAGTTGACWAGATAAGGGGATGGTGGGGAGCGAAAGTTACTGACACGAGTGGGACAAGGCAAGAGTGGCCGCACCCCTCTGCAGTCACTCGCTGGACTGTCACGACTGGCCCTGTCCACGCACACATGGACCGCTCGGGAAATAATCCCCCGAGAGCGATTCCTATTGATCGCCGGGCGAAGAGCAGCGGATTGCATCTCTGCCCTGACGGCTGACGACGTGTGACGGCGGAGGGTATAGGGCGAGGGGGTGGCGGTGGCGGGGGAGGAGGCGGGAAGGAAGCGGGGAGAGGGAAAGAGGTCTTGGGCCAATTTATCGGTTATTAAAGGACCCTTCCTGGACCTACAGAGCTCAGGGGCATTTCTCATCTCAACTCCAAATAGAAAAAAAAAATGAAGTCAGCTATCTTTAATCATTGACTCGAGGGCACATTTCACATCATCTCTCAAATCTGCATTTTTTATGAAGTGGCCAAAACGTGTGCTGTGTGCCTAATTTTCTCTCCCTTACAGGCGTTAAGAAGAGTAATGAGAAATCGTCTGGAAATTAACTTGCTTCTGCCCCTGCAGCCTTCTCCCCTCATGAGAGACTGGAACTTTTATCCCCCTCGCACACACTTTTATATCAACTGGTTCAGAGCCTGGGGGCTGCCGGAGTTGCGGGGCAAGGGGGGAGGCGGAGGGAGCTGCCCGCAGCAGAGTAAGGAGACAGACCTGCCAAGTTCCCTTTTCTCTACAGCTCCCAGACCATAACAGAGATTCTTGTCATAAGGACAATAGTGGTGTTCCCAGGAAAAGGTGAAAAGCACACGAGTTACATCTCCCCCGGGTTTTACTCTTCCACTTAATGTTCCTCTCTCAAACCTACTCCAGCCTCCAAAATACTGAAAACTCGGTTGTTCAAGAGATCCGGGGACYGGGAAGGCAGTGGATGTAGGAGGATATTTATTTTCTATGCTTTAATATACGGAAACACATTATCATTGTTGTCATTGTTGTTCCTCTTATCATTAGTGCCTGGAGTACTGGAGTTTTCCACCGAGGTTTGGAGTTTTCTACCGACGTGGAGACGGCGTGTAAGGACAGGCTGTCTGGGAAAAGAGAACGGCTGCTTCCTCACTTCTTGCACGCCAACCCTCGCCCCTGCGCCCGGCAAGAGCTGCGGAGCAAGGCAGCCCGGCCGTGCCGCCGCTTGCCCGCTCCCCACCCAGGGAAAAGGGGGAAAAGCGTGTTCTTCYCTTCCCTCGATGTGCCGGGGAACTGTTGCTTCTATGCACCGGCCAGCATCCGCGCCTACGAGGCAGCTGCGAGCCGCTGCTGCTGCTACCCCCGGGACCCCGGGCTGCCGAGGGTCGGCAGGGCTGCAGAGCGGGAGGGGCCAGCGCCCGCTGCCCTCGGCCCGACGGGAGGCGCTTGCTCGGGGGGCGGCTGCACCGCCTGCTCCGGGGGACTCGCAATGGAAACTGGAAGTGAACCTAAAAAAGAAAAGTGCGGAGGAAAATAATTCTTACAGCTCAAAACAGCGTTAAGCTGAGATTTAGGAGCTCCATAAAATGCCAATGGGGAAATCACCTCGGCGCAAGCTGCCATAAATGTTTCAGCTTTTCTGTTCTAATTCTCATGTCTACCAACTGTTTGACGGCTCTTAAAAACTTCTCTTCTCTTCTCTTCTCTTCTCTTCTCTTCTCTTCTCTTCTCTTCTCTTCTCTTCTCTTCTCTTCTCTTCTCTTCTCTTCTCTTCTCTTCT
>NW_026623472.1:641627-649977 GCF_030028575.1 Malurus melanocephalus | reverse complement strand
TCCATCCATCCATCCATCCATCCATCCATCCATCCATCCATCCATCCATCCCCCTTTCATCATCAAATTAAACGTCCCCTTCTTTATTCAGACCTTTTCCTTTAATATTAGTAAAGATCAATGTCTGTCTGTCTATCCATTCATTCTGATTTTCATCTTCTCAGTCCTGTGCTTCTTTTATTTTTACCTTCTTTTGCACATTTGCGYAGGGCATGTTTTGCGTCCCCAATCTCTCTTGGTTTTTACGTGATCTTCCATTTTTCCTTTCCTTTTCTCCAGTTCTGGCAAAGGCGAGCGGAAGACCCTTGAGACGTGTCCCCCTCCCTCATTCCTACCCTAATCTACGCTGGAGCTCTCCAGGTTCCCCAAGTCCCCCGGCCCCTGCATACCCAGGCTGTCCCTAAGCACAGGGCACCGGCGGAGGGTCTGTCTGTCGGGTCCCATTCCTTGAGAGAGAAACTTGTGTTAAACTACCTGGAGAAAKAATAAACGATCGCACCGATGTCTCCCCAACTCCTGGGAGTGCATTTCCGCCCTCCCGCCCGTCCCCAGCCCCGCGCAGGGGGTGCGGTAGCCCGGACCCCGGGAGACTTTGCCTGGTTTTRCCGGCCGCCGCCTCCGGCCGGGTCCACCAGCCGGGGCCGTGGGAATATTCTGGGAAGTGCTTTTGAATCTAAACGCCACCACGGGCAGCGAGGGATTAACACTGCCCACCTCCGGGGCTGGGGCAGAAGCCCCCCGGCCGGGCCGAGGCCGGAGCCCCGTGCCCGGCACCGCCGATCTGCACTGCCCCCTCTGGCGGGACGCGCGGCCCGGCCRCCCCGCCGGGAACGGGAACGGGGCCGGGGCCGTCCTGTCCTGCTGCTGCGGCGCCGGAAGCCCCGGGCCAGCGGAGCTGCGCCCCCCTCCCGGCTGCCCCCGAGCCGCTGCAGGAGCTCCCGGCCCGATCTCAACGGGGACCCGACTTCCCGCAGTCGACCGGGCTTGGTGCCCCGGGGCGCCACCGGGACGCCCTCCCAGCTCACTGGTTCCTGCGCCACGTCCCGATCGGCCAAGGCCGCTGCACCGATGTCGCCTGGCGCAGCTACCYTGGCTCTATCCCGTCCGCCCACCTCCCACTCCCGCCAGCACCCCGACACCCCGCGGGAGAGACCCAAAGGCAGCGATAGTCCCTACGGCAGCGTCCCGCGGGCGGCCGGGTGGGTTCCATCCCACGGCAAGCCTAACCCACTGCCCCCTAGGCACCCAYCCCACGCACCCCAAACTTCTCGCAAACCCCTTCCCTCTCCGCTGCTCTGACACCAGCTCAGCAAYGGGAAAGGCAGCGTTTCCACGTGCCAGCGGCATTCCTCCAACTTCGGTAGCTCGAAGTGTTCCTGCTCTTCTCACAGCCTCTATGGACAGCCCTGAAACAGAGGAGAGGCCCACTCCTTGCTCTGCTTCTCTCACCTCTCCCTCTGTCCTCCCCCGTTCCAAAAGCACCAGGTGGCCAGCCCGACACTAAGGCAAGAGTGCGGGGCAGGGCGGCAGCGATACGGACACCCCGCACTTCTGAAGTCACCCCGAAACTCTGAGGAAAGGGCTGGGTCTGCCCGTGCAAGGCTGCTGGCCGGCCGAGCCGCAGCCTCCGAGCACAGAAGTCCCCAGCCTCTCCTGGATCCTGTTGTCTCCCTTGCCGGTTTCTCCGCAGGTCCTCTTTTTAATATCCTCTCCACCCTCCAAAGCACACCCTGCCTCAGAGAAAGGGWGAGGAGACGTTGGACAAAGGGAAAGGCACTCGTTTCCTTACGATGATCTCAAGCCAAACAGCCGAGCCATGTGCATTTCCCCTGCCACTGGAAAGCGTCCCCGTGTCGCTACTGTGTGCCCTATTACCTGTTGCGCCACTTTCTGTCTCGGACTATGGGGAAGGAGCCTGCCTGCCTCCCTTTTGCACACCACTTCAAGCAGTTTATTCAGCAGCCCCATCAGCAGTTTATTCCTTAAAGCATTCCGTCCTGGTTCCTTTCCTAAAAGGCACAGGCAGCCGGAGCCCAAGCCCGCAACGGAGGAGCGGGGAGATTTTCCGGAGCGGCCGCGGAACCAGGACGGGGGGGAAGCGGCTGCCGGTGCTGACTGGGAGCAGGGAAAGCCGCGCTCCCTCTGCCTCCGCATTTCCCTGGGAACTTTCTATTCCGGAGTTAACTATTAACTGCAGGAAAGCAGGCAATTTTCTTCGGAATGCGAACTATTTCCTTTATCCAGCAGATAGATGTTTGAGGTGATTGATTAATATGGAAATTGATATTAAAATATGTGTCGTAGAACACTTTCCCTGTAGTCACAGTCACACGGCTACTGCCGCACGGAGGAACAGACGTCCAGGGCAAGCAACGCACCGAGCTGCTGCCGAGGGTTTTCCTGGTTCGCCAAGAAATGTTTTAACTGGGAAACACATGCAGATATAGTTATAATTGCTCGCATTAATACATTCTGAACAGTGCTGTGCGAAAGGGCACACAGCAGCACTCACGCGGGGGAAGAAACGCCGGGGGTCCCGTCACAGAAGGGGGAGGTGTTGGGATAATGCYTGGTGCTCCTCTCGGGAGCAAAGGCGGGGGCGAGCGTCCAGCGTGCCGGCAGGGTCGGTGGGTAAAGAGCAGAGATTCACGTATATAAAGATGGTGTAGAGCCAAACAGGTACGCTATAATCATTTGTGGGGCACCAGTTTGCTGCAAGGGGAGAAACAAGAAATTTAAGCAGGGAACTCTGTAATTCTAGATTCGAGTAAGATAATGCTTCAGCACAGCTTTAAGGTAGGAAGAGACGTGTGTCCGTAAAGGTACCCGTAATCGTTCACTCCTTTTATCTGTAGCAGCACCTGCGCTCTTCGGTTAAGGGTCGTAGTCTGAGATCGAGGAGGACTACTACAGCCCGGGGAAACCGGGAGAAGTCCAGTTCCCGTTTATTCCGGCCCCACCATGTGTTGCTGTTCTCCCTCGGCCAGCCTCGTGCTAATTAACCTGTGCCACTTTTAATTAAGAGAGGATTCTCTCGGCGGTGTCCCCCCCTCTGCCCGACGGCGCGCAGCCGCACGTCGCCCCTGCCGCCCCCCAGAGGCGTTGGACCCCCGGGCAGCCCCGGCCCGGTCGCCCAGCCCGCCCCAAGTCCCCGAGCCGCCCGCGAGCAGCCCCATCGCCCGCAGGGGTGGCTGGCATGGGCACCTGCCTTTTTCGGCCCGCTCGGCTCAGCCTCCTKACGATATTTTTCATGCTTTGTCCCCCCCACTGCTTTCTCTCTGCCGATTCACACAAACACTTTTAAAATCCAGGGAAGGGGGAATTTTCCAGTCTCTTTTGCTGCTTTTTCCCCTCTTTCCCGGATTTGCCCCTCTCCCCCTTGCTCCCTTCCCTTCTGCTTCCCTGCCCCTCGCCCCCCCGCCGCCGTTTGTTTGTCCCAATGCCCGGCCGATCATCGCGGTGTATGAAGTTCTAACTGGTTTGTGTCAGGCAGCTCTCTCTAAGCAGTCTGGCGTGACGGATTAAACATCAACTAGTTAAATAAAAATTAATATCAACTGCCTCCTAACTTCTAATGTCATGTTGTTTATAACTAATGAACTGATTAGGGGATAAACACATCAGGAAGACATTTCTGCTTCCCTGCTCTTTCGAGAGAGATTTGCAGAATTCAAAGTAAATCTCCCAGAGTCCCCTTCTGGGTTTCTCCACACCAGTTCGGGGAGGGAGGACGGGGATTCCGTGGGGTTTGTTGGGGTTAGGTCGGAGGAATCTGGTGCATATGTCAGGGTTAGCAGGGCTTATTTAAACATCTCACCAAGGAAGCACGTTTCAGCGCGGCAGGAGCGTGCGGCTACGAGCAGGACTCAGGCTGCAGGGAGGTGAGGAACCGCTCCAGACGGACCCGGCTGCTGCTGCAGACCGGAGTGGAGACGGCGTCTGAGGCAAATACTCGTTGCTACAATTATTGACTTTTCGTGCCCCATTTTAATATTTAAAATGAAACTTTTTTTTTCCTATTCTTAAAGAGACAATCGATGATTTTGAAGTGATATGAAGGAAAGCATTCCCTCCGCCTTCCTTATTTTGACAATTCTCCACTTGTCTGGGGCGTGCTTTTCGCCAGTCCGCATTGTTAACATTTTCCAAAACACTTTAGAAAAAGAAACACATGCACACACATAAGCCCCAATAGCCTCATCTTGGAGAGGTCCCAAGCTTTTAAATACTGTTTGCCCAGCACCGCGGGCTCTGACAAGACAATAATAACAGGGGAAGCTTTTTAAAACCAATTTAGCAAATGCAGAAATGTAATTTTAATGAAGAATCGATAGCAGAATGGTTCATTTTTCCTGGGACTCCTTGTTGGAGCTGAGAGAGACTTTCAATCAATGGGGAGATAGAAGGGGGGGAGTAGAAAGAGAGATAGAAAAATTTTCGTTCAGTGATGTCTTTAGCACTGGGAATTTTTCTTCTTTTCTTTGGAGCTTTGTTCTATTTATTATTTATTTATTTTCAGTCGCAAAGCCTTTACCAAAATGCGGTCGTAGGAGCAAGAAAAGAGACGAGTGGACAGATAAATGGAGGGATGGAGGGATGGAGGGATGATGGATGAAAGGATGGATGGACAGATAGATAATCTCTCAGAAGCTAAAAGGCAGGCGCTCACAGAGGTAGACTTCACAGGATTGCCTTCCGTCGCCTCCAAATTAAACGGCGAAGTCCCTGTCCCCTGCCACCCCACCTGGAGTCTGCCCGGACCCCCTAGCTGAGAGCTGCCAGCTCCCGGGTGGGCTGCGCCACTGTCCAGACCAATCCCCCGCCCCGTCCCCGACGCGCTCCCCCTCAGCCTGAGCCCACCGCCTCCCTTTTCAACTTGAAGGAAGTTCCTCCTCTGTCCCGCGTCCCCCTCTCCCTTGCCAGCCCCTCTCCGAGCACATTTTTATGGTAATAAGACAACAAATTAATCTGCTGTTGCAACAAGACTTCCCTACAGGTAGCCACCTTGAGGGAGGGGGGCAAGGGGAAGCAGATTCAAAGTCCAGGCGTTGTCCCCCCCCTCCCGCAGGATCCCCGCGGGACCCCCCCAGCCCCTTTCCTCCCTGGCTGCACAGCCCTGGTAGACTGGAGCAGGTGAGTCCCTCTGCACTTTTATAAGCAGCAGCGCTGCATTTGCTTTGATTGTTATTTATTTTCCCCTCCTTTTAGCCTGTCCCGGCTCAGTAGAGCGGCGTTTCTTTCTCCGTGGCTGGCTATTTTTTTTTTTTTTTTTGGTGGTGGTGGTGCTCTGGTGTGTGTGTGTTGTTATCTAAACCGTTTAGTTTTGGGTGGTTGCGCCTAGATCTCGAAAGTCAGCGGGGGAAAGCAAGACACCCAAGCGGGGAGGAGAGAAGCGAAGAAAAGGCCGCGGCGGATCTACTGGCTTGCAGCCGTCCCGGGGAGACGGGCCATTAGGCAGAGGAGCCATGGCTCAGAGCTCAGGGAGAGCAGGTAAGGCGGGGGGGACGCTGAATATTCAGCAGGGAGGGATGAGACCGTCACCCCCAACTCCCTCCTTTGGCAGGAGCAGCCTGCCTCTGCTCTCCTCCACACACAACCTTCCTCGGCTCGCCAGATCCCCTTCTAACACTTGCTATCTCACCTGATAAATATCCCTTTTGCTTGCGGGCGCCCGCTCCAGCACCCCTCGAAAGACTGGGTTCCCACCGTGTTTATCGTGGGAGCTTCTCGAGGACCCGCAGCGGAGCCCCCAGACGCGGGCGAGAGCCGGGCCGAGCCCCGGTCCCTCTCTTCCCGGCTCGGCCCGGCCGCCAGCGGCCCCGGCCGCTCTGCCTTGCCGCCCTCCAGGCGCCCCGGGCGGCCGCGCCAGCCCCCGCCACCGGCTTTTGTGGATTTGCCCCAATCCCGGAGGTCCCCCCCGTCCGCAGAAAGTTTAGGTCATTGCTTAAACTCTTCCTCCACCGAGTCCCTCCCCACCTCGGGAAACTG
This sequence comes from Malurus melanocephalus, assembly GCF_030028575.1. Taxonomy (NCBI): domain Eukaryota; kingdom Metazoa; phylum Chordata; class Aves; order Passeriformes; family Maluridae; genus Malurus; species Malurus melanocephalus. The sequence goes on along the minus strand of NW_026623472.1, from coordinate 643,989 downwards.
TGCTCGCTGTGCTGGCTCTGGATCTGCGCTGTCCCCACCTCGGGCCCCTCGGGCAGCGCAGCGCCTTGCCCGGGCTCTGCGGAGCCGAAGTGCGGGGCTGCGGCGGGCGGGGGCCGGGACTGCGTCGCCCCCGAGCCGGGGCTGCCTCTGAGCCCCCAAACCTGCCCCGCCGACGGACGCGTCTCCGGATCGCCCCCCGTCTCCCAGTCAGCAATTTTATGATTTGCAAACAAAGCTTCAAACAAACACCGCCGGAGAGGTTTTCCTCAGCGCTGCCGCTCGCGGTAAAAGCACAGTTACGCAGTTTGGTTCCCTCAAATTAAGTATATAAACAGAGCTTTTAATTTAGGGATTTTTTGGGGGGAAAAGGACATAGAGGTTTAAAATACAAACCTCACCGACTGCCAGCACAGAGCCGTGTTGTTGCCCCGGCTGCCAGTCGTTTGCTGCAGGGGAGGCTTGGAAAAGAAAGGCTGCGTCGGGCGCTGGGAACCGAGGCTAGGAACCGGAGCTGGCAGCGCCGGTTTTCCTTTGTCATTTCTGGTGGAGCCGCAGGGTGAAATATCCCCCACCTAGAGAGGGATTCAAGTGTACAGAGACACGTACGGAAGGCAAATAAACACATTCGCCCTTCAGAAAATCACATCTCTTCTGTCGATAGTTTCTCCATATATAAATGTGTGTGCACCACCTCTGTAAATCTCAATATTAAACACGTTGTGTGTGAATATATATATATATGCATATACACGTGCAAGCTTATGTTTTCATAATCGAACCAATTAAATCTATTATATGTGCTGTATACTATATATAAATATGACAAAGATTAACCAAAACGTAAAGGGAAATTACAAAAGCAACGAGAAAGGCCTCCTAAAAGAAATGGCCACAGAGGTGCTTTTTCACTATTTTGCACCGAAAATCTTCTAAGTCAAAACTGAAAAAACCTTTAGAAAGTTTGCAAATCCCTCTGTTCCTTTTCCCTTCTGTGTTTTTAAAGGATCTACCGAAGTCCCTTTGCATCTGAGGTTTAAATAGGGAGATCAATAGAAAACAGTTGTAATGATCTAATTAATTATGGCAAAATTAAAAGCGAGTAGAAAATCAATCTCTGATGGTGTTGAAGATGGAATTAAATTGATAGTCCATCTGTTCACCTCCTAGACCGTATAAATATGCAACCCAAGGACGGAGCTAATGGGATCGAGCTGCCTGTGAGACTCTCATTCTCTCTCTTCTTTTTACTTCATTCCTTCCCGAAGTTCAGCCCTGCAGCCCCGTGCTCCCTCTCGCAGCCCTCTGTTCACCCAGCGTTGCCCCTCTCGCTGGAAACACACAAAACGCTGTTTGTGTCGAGCAACTAAAAGAATCCGCAAATCTGAGGGCAAAAAGCCGTGTGGTTGAGGGGGGAAAAAGAAAGCAGAGGAGACAGCGTTCAGTGAGAGCGTGCTCCCTATCATGCTGTTTTTAAATCAAACGGACATGATGATGATTACGATGACTACGGAGTAGTTTGAGGATGTTCTCCTTCCTTCTGAGCGTCTTTTTTACATTGGCCATGAGTTCAGGAAAGTCAGCCCTTTCTGTAGCTGGATTTCTATAAAATGCCGTGTGTGTTCTGTCAGGGCGAGGCACATTGAATCAGTTTTGTTTGTCCGGTTTTTCTGACTGTGAAACCCTAAGAGCAGAGCTAACGGGAGGCCCTCGGTGCTGCCCCGTCCCTCTTCCACCCACCTGCCCCGTCCCCGCCGGGCCAGCTTTTCCCAAGTGGGCACTGGGCTGTCCTCTGTCTTCCACCCGCCTGCCCACCACGGTGACATTCTGCTGAACGACCAGCGCCACTTGAAAATAAAGGAGAATCGGTGTAATTGCTAAATTAGAGGCACTACTGTATTTGCCCGTTAAAAAGAAATGCCCCCTCCCCAAATTTCCCCTGTAATTTCTAGGTGCGGAGCATATGCTAACAGCAGGGAGAGCTAGGGCGAGCTGTCAGGCTGGAGGAGTTCCCCACCATCCCGACTGCTTTTTAATTGTGAAAAATTAAATCTAGGTGCTGCAGTTCCGTTGGAAAATAACCAATCAAGCCGATGATGTTATTGTCCGGGTTAGAGCTGCGTGGGATGGGACGGTGGGGGAGGGTCGCTTCAATAAGTGAAGCCTAAATATAAATCAACTAAGACGGGGGGTCCCGGGCCCGGATCTAACCGCGTGTGCACACCCCCACCATGGGAGCGAAAAAAATTGACCGCATCTCACCAAGTTGTGTCAATTTAGCTCTGCCAAATCCCGAGAGCCGACGGAGGGAATCCCGCCGGCTTCGCCTGCCGCCCCCAGCGCCGCGCCGAGGCTGGAGCCGGTC
>NW_026623472.1:639675-641517 GCF_030028575.1 Malurus melanocephalus | reverse complement strand
GGGGGGAGCCCGCAGCACCAATCGGATTTATTAATTGATGTATTGAAAAGAAAGATTGATTGACATCTCTTAATGGAAATTACAGCCTCACTTTCCTGCTGTACGCTGCCCTCCTGGCTATCCCTTCATAAAGAAACCCTTCAGGCGAAAGGTAGATTTTCATTTAAAGTGCCCCAGTCCTCAATTTCACAGATTAGATACATTTTAAACACAGACACACATATTGCAAATTAGAAGCTAATTTAATTATAAATCAAAACTGGGCATAAATCTGCACTCACCACAAAGGATCCATTTAGCAGAATGCAAACACCTCCCCTAACCCTGGAAACTGTCTTGCAGAAATAACACTATATATACATTGCCAAAGTTATGGATTGTGCACAATTTAAAGACATCCATGGGAGATATTTTTCCCCATATTGGGGGAGGGGTAAAGCCCCGTGTGTCAGAAATTAGCTGTTCACATGGTGACAATTTCTCTTTCTCCTAGAGAAAGCAATTCTCCGACAAATAAAAGTGTGCATAGATGTAGAAAGTTGTAATTCTGAACTTACAGGCTGGGAGGGAGTCAGAAGAGGCTGATTTTTGAAGTCCAGCAGGTCAGGATCAACAACCACGCTCACAAGCGCACGCAGACACAGACACACACACACGCACGCACCCACAGAGCCGGGGTTCGTACTAGTTGGCGAGGTTTGGTTTGCAAACCTCAGAGAAGTGAGGAAGGAGGAAAGGACCAGGGTCCGAGTGAGGGGAAGGAAAGACAGCCACCCGGGGAACAACGCTACGCACTCAGAAAACCTCCCTCTCTCTGTCCATCCCTCCATCTCGGATCCGCTCGTCTTCTCTCCTCTCTGCGTGCCGCTCTCCGGCACCTGCACAATTGCTCCCTGACTCCACATCCCGCCCGAGCATCCCAGTTAAGGCAGCCAGGAAAACTGGAGAGATTTGGTGTCGGCTCACGGTTCAGTCCTTCCCCGCCCCTTCCACCTTCCAGCTCCTTTTTATAAGTTAGAATTGTCCATTTCCCCCACCCTTCTTTTAATCTCTCTCTTCCTTCACGACGCTGAGAGACCCCTCACTTCTTTCAGCCCCTCCATTTCTCCGTGCACTTCATCCCTCTGCTTCTCCCTCCGTGTCTTCCTCCTCAGAGGCAGTAAACTCCGAGACCATTCACAACTGATGTTAAAGAGGAATGAGTCTTCCTACCACTTTTTTTAATTAGGTGCCTAACTTGAGCTTTGGCGGCTCCCAGCCAAGGAAAGGCAAGGAGCGAGACCCCTCTTTGCAAATGGGACAGGAGAGAGAGCTAAATTCCCCCGTTTTCCCGGCTTTCCCACAAAGAGGGGAAGGGGGGGAGAAAGTTTCCCCACCAACTTACGACCAGTTTCTCATGAAGCCCTGCAGACTCGCGTCTTCCCCCCCGCCGCCGACTGAAGCACTGCTCCGCAAGCAGGACCCTCCGCGCCTGGCCGGGCAAGCCCAAACCCTCACCTGCGGCTCCCGCACGGGGCGGAGGGGCCGCGCCATGTCCTTTGTTGGTGCGTTTCCAGCCTTTGTTTAGCGATGGAAACGAGCCTGCCTTCCCCGACCCAGCTCCCGGCGCATCCCATCGGACCAGAGAGCCGTCCGTGGCGGCGGGAAGCGGGGGGCAGAGGCAGGGCTCAGAACCGGGCTTGGGAAGCGCAGCCACAAATGCGAGTGAGGCAACTTTCTCTGGGGAGGTGGATTCGTGTGTGTATAGAAAAAGGAAGGAAGGAAGGAAGGAAGGAAGGAAGGAAGGAAGGAAGGAAGGAAGGAAGGAAGGAAGGAAGGAAGGAAGGAAGGAAGGAAGGAAGG
>NW_026623472.1:636369-639620 GCF_030028575.1 Malurus melanocephalus | reverse complement strand
GAAGGAAGGAAGGAAGGAAGGAAGGAAGGAAGGAAGGAAGGAAGGAAGGAAGGAAGGAAGGAAGGAAGGAAGGAAGGAAGGAAGGAAGGAAGTCTTGAGGCATATCTACCACTTTCTAATGCATGTATGAAGAAGTCTGCTTCAAACTTCCCCTGTCGGCCCTGCAGAGGGAGTGGAGTGAAGCAGTTGCCCCTCTCCCCGGCGGGTCTCTTTGTGCGATCATTTTTGGAGATGTGAACCCCAGGCAGTCATTACCACACTTTGGCCCCTCTGACTAGTGGAATTACCCTTTCCGGGGACTTTAATGGGCAAGGCATAGGGTTTTTCGCTGATCCGCAGCAGTTTTCGCTGCCTCCCCGTTTTTATGGGTGTATTATAGTTAGGGGTTATATAAATGTTTTTGCGTGTGATAACTGTAAATCCTAACATTTGCAAATCGCCCTGCGGCAAACTAACCTTGGACGGGCASATAGAGGGAGGGAGGGAGGATATCCCACTACTGCTGATTAAAAGGAGACTTTAATAAGCATCTAATTCACTCATCGGGAATTTTATGGAGAAATTAGAGGACAAAAAAAAAAGACATCGCCAGTGTGGGGTGGAGGAGGCAGTAGAGGGGGGCTCCCACGCCTCTACCCCAGCGGCAGCCCAGGACAAAGGCAAGAGACAGCTGGGCCTTGCCAGTGGCACAGTGTCCTGTCGCGAAAGAGGCAGGGTTCACATCTGGGCCAGTTCGTTTTTGGGTCAGAGGCGCATCACGAAACCCCCCTGCCCTCACCCCTGCTCCGCCGCCCCGGGGCCAAGAAATGAGCGGGCAGACGACAGGAGGGGCTCTGGGACGGCAGGACAGACAAAAACGGAAAGATCGGTGGCAAGAGTTTTGTGGCGAGCGGGTGAAGTCGGCCCGCGGAGGCTGCCTCGACGGGACACAGATGTGAGGATCCCGCTTGCAGAGGAGGCTCCCCCAGTCCGGGCTGGGTGCGAGGTTCGGGGGCAGGGCTGGACCGAGGCCCCAGCTCGGTGCTGGGATCGTGTGTCCCCTGCCTGCCTGCTTAGGGTGGGAGGGGGCAGGTTGGGCGGCCTGTGACGAGGCCGCCCCTGTCCCCATATGTCTGTGGCCCGGGAGCCTTAGAGATTCGCCCCAGCTCTGGCCGCCCGGTGCGCTAAGAGGCGGCTTTGTTGCAGAAGTGTCTCTTCACATTGTTGGTTCTCCCCGCTTCCACTCTTTCTTTCTTTCTTTTTTTTTTTTTTTCTTTTTATTCCTTTTTTTTCCCTCAATGAGGCTGCAAAAGGTCTTCGGCTTGTCTCGTTTTTGTGGCAAACGCTCTCTTGTAAAGAGGAGAGGTTAAAGTGTCGGTGACTGAATAAAGAGCAGCACACGTGGGCTATTACCATTCAGGGCAAACAAATGCAGAGAAGGGAAAAGCTAGCAGCAGGCAGGGCGAGGGGGGAGCGCAGCCCCCCCGGCGCACACACGCACCCGCCCCGCTGGCAGGGCCCGGCCGCCGGCCTCCTCGCGGCCCCGGCGTCCCCCAGACATGCAACCCACCCATGGCTCACAAAAGAGCTAGAGAAAGAGAGAGGGGGAGACATGAGGGGGTCTTAGATGGGAAAAAAAAGAAAGTAGCTTTAGGGGGAATGTGCTGTGGAGTGTGAAATTGCAGCCCGTGGTGCTCCATATTGTACCAGAAGCTCTCCAAAAACTCATCCTCCAACGTGACCAGAGGTGCTTAGAGGGGGAGAGAGAGAGAGGGGAAAAGGGGCTCCGAGACACAGGGGGAGGGGAAGGATAAGGGTCTTTTATTCTTTTCGCCCTCTCTTTCCTATTAATTGTTCATTTAAAACCTAACTTTCTGTTTATTTGTCAAACTCGGCCACCAAGAGCAACCTCTTGTCTCCTGGTCAGAGCGTCTGTGGGGGACAGGAAGGAGCGGCTGGACACTGGCTGCTTCCCCTGGCCCTGCTCGGCCCTGCCCGACCCTCGGAAATCCTCTCACACAGCTTCAATCCTGTTTCCGTACCTGGACGCTACTGCTCGGCACCTCCGCCCTGCCCCACGGCCCGCTCGCCCGGGAAGATCAGACYGCAGCACCCCTACAGCAAAGGTGTGGATACCCCTTTCACCTGGGYGCTCGTTGGCGAGATGCGGTGGGAAATTTCAGGCCAGAAATCATCTGTTYTCAGACAAAGCACCCCAAAAGTCGTCCGGGAATGTTTTATAAAAGCGACCCATTCCTTGAAGATCCCTCTGATACTCACATGCTGAKTTCTTCCCTTAAATGCTCACATCTTTGTGGGGGGTTATAATTTTTTTCCTCTTTATCTTTTCACAGACATTGATTTTGCCACTGACTTTCTCACGAGAGGGTTAATTAGTTGATGCAGATACTATGTGTCAGAAAAATACATATAGAAGGTCAGCAAAAAWTTAATCTGCGAATTCATAAATATGGTGCTGAGAATATTAAGGGCTGAGCTAAATCACCTCCAAACTACCAACATTTAGGTTGTATGCATTTGCACACTTGACAAGGCAAGGAAGAAGACAGGCAGGGTGTGGAGCCGAGAACTTAGCGGCATCTCCGTGTCGTACAGATTCAAAACTTCTAACTCTTCAGCACGCTGTCCTGCATCCCATAGCCATAGGTCGCGTTTAGCTGTTTTCCAGCGTAAATGGTTACAGACAACCCGTAGAAAAAGGGATCCAATGTGGGTGCAATCCCTGGCCCTGGAGCCAACTGGGATCGCAGGCAAAACTGTTTTCYCCAGGCCTGACCCCTCCGAGGGGCTCCCCCCGCCACACGACCCCTATTGTTCCTGGGCACAGTGCCCTTCCCGAGCGGGCAGCAGAGCACCGGGACTTTTTTTTTTTCCGAGAGCTGTTGTCTGTCGAACCTGGTTCTCTGGGACAATGCGAGGCGGCAAGTTAGCGGAGCCAAGGCAGCACSGGAGAGCTCAAAGGACTTCGGAGGGAAGCTGACGAGGCCCTCGAGGTTATGTGTATTGGAACCAAGGGTGGGAAACAGGATCAATGGAGAAGATTTCGACTTCATCAGCTGGAGAAAGCCGGCTAATGAAGCAGATCGAAAGATGGCTATCACTGCAACTCCCCCAAAAAGTTTATTTTTCTTGAAATTTCCGCAGAGGGGCGGCCGCCTCTTTTGAAGTGTAAATGTTTCTAGCTGGGGGGGGGGGAAGGCTTGGTTAGAGAAGAAGGGGAAGAGCCTCAGATCCTCTTTGAGAAATAAAAG